>NW_006399887.1:6523526-6527224 GCF_000299155.1 Elephantulus edwardii
GATTCATTCAGTGACTGGGGTAATCGGGATGGGTGTGTCAGAGGCAATGCGATTGGCACAGGATAGAGCAGGGTTTAGGGCTGTTGTACATAGGGTCGTTATGAGTCGCAAATGACTCGATGGCACATAACAACAACAACAACAACAACAACAACACTTTGGGCATGTTCTAGGGTAGCCTATTATCTAGAGAGGGACATCATGTTTGAGAAGGTGGAAGGATGGCGAAAGAAAGGATGATTATTATTCTTGACTAAATGTCACCTAGCAACAACAGTTATTCTACCAAGCATGGTATCTTTCTCTAGAGAGTGATTCTTCTTAAAAACATCCTCAAAGCATGTGGGAAGTCTCTCTATGTTGATTAATGCACTTGATTGCATTCTTCCAGGCCAGATTGGTTTGTCGTTCTGGAAATCTGTGGTATAGTCAATATTTTTTCAATAAAACAATTAAAAGCCATCAATTCTTTTTTAACTGATTTGAAAGCAATTATTCAGATATCTTGTGTTTACTTGATATATATTATGTGTTTTATGCAGTCGTACATATACCTTGTTTCATAGAATTAATTACTAAAGATCTATGCCTATAATCACTGGTCTCTTGAAGTCCTCTTTCTTGTTTCTTTCTTGTCATTTCACCTCTTCCATTGGTTCCGCTAGCTTTTGCTATCCTAGTGATTAAATTATTCTAGTGCTTAGATATCCTCATGATAGAATCATTAATGCTTTTAAAAATCAATTGATAGGATAAAGAAGTTCTTGTTCTATGCTTTTTAATGTGATTTTTTTTGTTGTTGCCTTTGAGTTGAGCGCAACTCATAGTGACCCTATGAACAAAAAGCCTGAAACCCCTCTACAACCATTGACGTTTATCAAAGTTCGTAGAGTTTCCAGAGGCATGCTGTTTAGGAAGGTATTAATTATTTTTCTTATGTTACCCACATCCTAACATTCCTGTTATGAAACTCACTCATGATGAATTATTTTTTATATACTATTGCATTATATCCACCAGGACTCTCTTAAGAATTTTTGCATCTCTATTTGTCTATTTTTATCTCCAAGGCCATGTTTTCCAACTACTGATCCTTCTTCTCTGTTCCCAACTTTAACATTCCAGTCATTATTCCATTATTACTATTAGTCCATTATTCCAGTGTTTAGCCATTATTATTAATGCAGCTAGATTGAATGTTTGATCAGTCTCTGATTGTAAAAGTTGGTAGAAATCTTCTATTTTCTTCTCTTTGGCTCCAGTTGTTGGTGCATATGTTTGAATAATAGTGGTATTCACTAGACTTTCTTGTATGCGTATGGACATTATCCTATTGCTCACAGCATTGTATTTCAAGGCAGGTCTAGACATGGATTTTTTAACTATGAAAGCAGCCCAATTTTTCCTCACCTTTTCATCTCCAGCATAGTAGATCACATTATTGTCTGACTCAAAAATTCCGTGCCAGTCCATCTCATTTCACTAATCCCTAGTATGACAATATTTATGTGTTCCTTTTATTTTTTAACATTGTCCAATTTTCCTACATTCATGGTTCTACATTTTGTGTTCTAATCACTAGTGTCTGCTTGCAACTGTTTCCCCTCCTTTGTGTTTCCCTACTTGAGGGTTCAACCTCAGTTACCTTATCTGCTAGCCTAAGAGTGCTCTATTGTATATAGTTTTTGAAGGCCTGGTATTTTGAAAGTGGATAACCAATTCTTTATCCTAGTCTGTCATAATTTGAATGTCCAGATTTAGAACAGTATCTGAGAGACAAGCATGCTTACAAAAAAGAACAAGTGAAAAATAATTCCCCAATTATAGAAATAACCAATATTAATTTGGTGTTGTCCCCACGCTTCTCACATGTGTCTTGAGACACTCATTTCCCTGCTCCACCTATGCCATTTAACACCTATCTCTCCGTATTTCACCGTTGATATGATGGCTTATATTTCAAGCATTCTGGGTTTCTGTGATTCTGGATGCCTCAAGCTACTGCCAGTTTTTTATGCTGTGTCCAGTATCTCTTGAGTTAAGGAGTCTATAACAGCAAATCAGCAGAGAACTGTCAGAAGTCCAGGTTGAAAGCAAGGAATGCAAGAGGAATGTCTATCTGTGTTTCATTGATTATGCACAGGCATTTGACTGTGTGGATCATAACAAACTGTGGCTGACTCTGAGAAGAATGAGAATCCCAGAACACTTGATGGTTCTAATGCGAAACCTATACTTGGACCAAGAGGCAGTTGTTTGAACAGAGCAAGGAAACACTACATGGTTCAAAACTGGGAAGGGCATACGCCAGGCATCTCTCCTGTCTCCATACCTTTTCAACCTGTATGCAGAATGGCTTATATGAGAGGCTGGGCTCTATGAAGAGAAGTGTGGCATCAGGATTGGTGGAAGATCTATTAACAATCTGTGTTATGCAGATGATACAACCCTGCTTGCTGAAACTGAAGAGGACCTGAAAAGCTTGCTGCAGAGGGTTAAGGACTGCAGCCTTCAGTATGGATTGAGGCTCAGTGTTAAGAAGACAAAGATTCTCTCCACTGGATCAATTGGCAACATCAGGATGGATGGTGAAGGATTGTTAACAACTTTAGTCTGCTTGGCTCCACAGTCAACACTCTTGGCACCAGTAGCCAGGAAATCAAGAAATGTATTGTAATGGGAAAGTCTGCTATTAGGGACCTCTCCAGGGTACTGAAGAGCAATGGTGTCACTATGAAGACTAAAGTGCATCTGATTACAGGCTATGGTCTTTGCAATCACTTGTTATGCATCAGAGAGTTGGACAATGACTAGGAAGGATGGAAGGAGAATTGATGCCTTTGAGCTGTGGTGCTGGAGAAGAGTATTGAATGCACCACGGACTGCCAAGAAAACAAAGAGACATCCTTGAAAGGATTAAACCAGGCTGCGCCTTGGAGCCAAGGATTCTGGGAGTTCGTCTGACATACTTTGAACATGTTGTAAGGAGGGACAGGTCCTTGGAGAGGGACATGATGCTGGGAGGGTGGAGGGACGGTGTAAGAGGGGAAGACCCTCTATGAGGTGGATTGATTCAGTGACTGGGGTAATTGGGATGGGTGTGTCAGAGGCAGGGTGATTGGCGGAGGATAGAGCAGGGTTTAGGACTGTTGTACACAGGGTCGCTATGAGTTGCAAGGAACTCGATGGCACATAATACCAACAACAACAAGTCCAAATACTGGGGAGAGCTACCTATTCCAGGTGGTTCTGAGGACGTCTTTTGCCTTGAACTTACACTCCAGAATTGCCTTCTTGTGGCTTAATGCCTCTTCTCTGCCCTTTGCAGAACGTTATTGTCACAATGGAATAGTTTCCCAAAATAGCGTGATGTGTCCTGTAGACTGGGCTATAGTGTTGTTTACTTGGCCTGAGGTCACCGACTACTCATATGCAAGCTCAAGCTGAAGCTAAGGAACATGAAACCAAATCCACGGGAATCAATTTTTTTTAACTTGAGTCTATCCCACCTGAATTTCAAAACCATCTCAGGAATGAGTTTGAGGCCTTGAACGTGAGCAAAAACAGATGAACTGTGGGAGGATATCAAGAATATCACCCAGAAAGAATGCAGAGGGTCAGTACAAAGACAGGGAAGCAATAAAAGACCAAGGTGGATGTCAGAAGAGACACTGAATATTGTACGAGAGCATCAAGAA
>NW_006399887.1:6529074-6529977 GCF_000299155.1 Elephantulus edwardii
AACAGTATATTTGTCTATAATTAATTTTTTTGTTATCATTGCTTGTCAGTTTTTGGTATTAGGGTTGTGTTCGCTTCCTTGAATGACTCTGAGAGTGTTCTTTCTTTTTGTATTTTTCTCAAAAATTATTTAAGTAGAATTGATATTACTTCATCTCTGAATGTTTAATAGAATTCACCCTTGAAGCCATCTGGGCCAATATTTCTTTTAGAAGAGACTCTTTCTATGACATCTTCATTTCTTCTTTCAACAGATGGATCTGTTAAAGGGTGCTACATCTGTCAATGTCAATTTGGGTAGGGTGTGGATTTCTAGGTATTTGTACATTTCCTTTAGGTTTTCAAATTTATATAAAGATAGTATTTCACAATATTCAGTATTTATTTTAATTTCAACTGTTTGTGATGCCATCTCTTTAATTTCTTATTTGCTTTGCTTGTGTCTTTTCAGTAGTCTTAAATTTTCCAGTGGTTTCTCTAATTCAAACGCTTTCTAAGAGCTGGTCTTCTTGTTAGTTTCAAGTGTTCTTCTGTTTTTATCTCGTTTATTTCAGCCCTTGTTTTTAAAGTTTCCTTTCTTCTAGTGGCTGTGGGATTAATTTGTTCTTTTTTTGTTTGCTGGAGGTACTAAGTATTGTTCTCCTTTTTATAAAAATACGTTTTCTTATCATTATGAACTGCCCCTTGAGGACAGCCTTAGTTGTAGCCCAGAGGTTTTGATACATTGTATCATTTCCATTCAATGTGAGGGACTTTTTCCATTCAATTTGTTATTTCTACTATAACTCAGTAGTATTCAAGCAAGGTGTTGTTTACTTTCCACATGGGCTCTCTTTTTTCCTTTTTTGTTAATTTCTAGTTTTATAGCAGTGTGGTCTGAGAGGATACTCTGTATTATTTCAGT
>NW_006399887.1:6530952-6544833 GCF_000299155.1 Elephantulus edwardii
TAAGAGCTCACTCTGCATTTCTCAAGCTGAGAGAACTGGAAAACAATTTAAGCCTCAAATAATGATATTGGAAAATGCTATGGGCAATATACTGAATGACCAAGAAAGCATGAAAAAAAGGATAGAGGGAATACACAGAATCACTCTACCAGAAAGAAGTGAATGACACTGAAAAATTTTAGGAAGTACCATATGAACAGAAAACAATGGTAATGAAGGAGGATGTGGAAACACTCTTGAAGGCTTTGGCCAAAAAATAAGACAACAAGAATTGATGGGATACTAATTGACTTGGTTCAATTAACAGATGCAGACTTGGATGCACTCACCAGTCTGGCAAATGGATTGAAAGAGGTCTATATTTGTTTCTATTCCCAAGAAAAAGATCAAACTGAATGTGGACACTATCAAACAGCATCATTAATATCACATGTAAGTAAAACACTGCTGAAGATCATTCAAAAATGGCTAGAACACTACATAGATAGGGAACTGCCAGAAGTTCAAGCAGATTTTAAAAGAGGCCATGGCACCAGGGATATCATTGCTAATGTCAGGTGGATCCTGGCTGAAAGTAAAGAATAGCAGAAGAACGTATATTTGTCCTACAGACCATGCAAAGGCATTTGATTGTGTGGATCATAACAAGTTGTGGCTAACATTGAGAAACATGGAAGTCCTAGAGCACTTAATTGTTCTCATGCAGACCTTATACCTGGACCAAGAGTCTGTTGTGCAAAAAGAGCCGAAGAACACTGCATTGTTTATAATTGAGAAGGGAGTGCATCAGGGTTGTATTCTTTCTCCATACTGACTTAATCTGTATGCTGAGCAAGTTATTTGAGAAGCTGGACTTTATGGGGAGGAATGTGGCATGAGGACTAGAGGGAGATTCATCAATAACTTTGCTTGCTGAAAGTGAGGAGGTCTTGAAGCATTTGCTACAGATCAAGGAGTATAGCCTTCAGTATGAATTGCATCTCAATGCCAAGAAAACAAATATTCTTACCACCAGACAATTAGGCAATATCCATATGATGGGTGAAGAGGAGATTGAAACTGTCAACAGCTCCATCTTGCTTGGATCCACAATTATCCCCTTTGGTACCAGCAGTCAGGAAATAAGATGTAGCAGAAGTGGCATCCACTACCTAAACTATATACCTCTGAAAACTTTATGAACTTAGAGAAATGACAAGAGTTATAGAACAAGGTTCAAGTCTTTTATTCAATAGGGTCGCTATGAGTTGTGCTCAATTCGAGGGCATACAACAACAACATTTCATTGGGGAAGTCTGCAGTTAGGGACGTCTTCGAAGTATTGAGAAGTACTGAAGAGCAATTATGTCAGTCTGGTGTGCCAGATGCAGGCCATGGTCTTTGCAATCATCTGCTATGCATCAGAGAACTGGGCAATGACTAGTGCTGTGGTGTGGGTGTTGGAGAAGAGTATTGAATATACTACAGACTGCTAAGAGAACAACAGGTTCCTCCTGGAGAGGGCGTAACTAGGCTGCTCCTTGGAGACAAGATTTTTTTCTATAATGTATTATTAATTTCAATGAAAATTTACATAGACTTTGGATTTCCGTTCATTCATTGTTGCACTTTTCTCCCCTCGCAACCCTTCCCCTCTAGTACACTACCATCTTGGAAAATTAAAAGAAAAATTATTTCATTGTTTTACAATCCCTCCCCCCAGGTCAACTCTACTATGCAGCCTTTGCTCTGGACTCCTGTCATGACAAAAATACCTAATCACATATCCTTTTTAAACAGTTTTATCCCTCATCTGTTTCAATGCAGTATACATTATCAAAAATGTACTGTATACCCATCTTTCTCAGTCTCCCCCCAGCACCAAGGTCAGTCCTGTTTTACAACAGTGGCACTATGCAGTATTTGTCCTTTTGTGACTGAGATACTTCACTCAGCATAATGTCCTCCAATGTCACCTATTTTGAATAATATTACATGAATTCCTTGTTTTTCAATGCAGCGTAGTATTCCATTGGGTGAATGGCTTCTCTATCCATTTGTTTGTTGATGGGCACTTAGGTTGTTTCCAACTCCTTGCTATGTGAACAAAGCCGTGATAAACATGGGTGTATATATATCTGCTTGAGTGTTAGTTATGGTGTCTTTGGGGTACATTCCCAGTAGTGGAATTGCTGGATCAAATGGTATCTCTATTTGCAACTTTTGAGAAAGTGCCGTACTGCCTTCCACAGTGGTTGCACCGTTTTACACTTCCACCAACAGTGAATAAGGGTTCCAGTTTCTCCACAACCTTGCCAGCATTTGTTGCTTGCTGTTCTGTTAAATTTTGCTATTCTGACTGGGGTGAGATGATATCTAATAGTTATTTTGAGACAAGAATTCTGAAGCTTTATCTGACATACTTTGGACATGTTGCAAGGAGGGACTAGTTCTTGGAGGCAGACATCATGGGAGAGTGGAGGGACAGCACAGGAGAGGAAGACCCTCAATGAGATGGATTGATTAAGTTACTAGGGTAATGGGGGTGGGTGTGTCAGAGACAATAAGATTGGCACAGGATAGAGCAGGTTTTAGGACTTCTGTAGATAGGATAATTTGAGTTGCATGTGATTCTATGGCACATAACAACAACAACAATGATGTCAGGACTAATAATTGAGGGCTAAGGTGTGTCTGATTCAGTCCATGGCCTTTCTGATCACTTGATTTGCATTTAAGAGCTGGACAATGAATAAGGATGACAGAAAAATAACTGATGCCTTTGAACTGAGGTTTTGGAGAAGAGCAAAGAACATCCCATGGATGGCCAAAAGAACAGATAGATCTTTATTATTTTTATTGTGATGTTAATGGAAGTTTATAGAAAAATTTGATTTTCATTCATTCATCGTTCAACATTTTTTCTCTCTCCCCCCCTTTCCCCCATTTCTTTTCTTTTCTTTTTTCCGGGTGGTTTTTTAAAAAATATTCATTAATTGTTGCACCTCGCTCCTCAAGGGCTGTTGTGTGTGGTGGGTTTTTTGGTTTGTTTGTTTGTTTTTATTTTATGCTGGTTTACTCACAAAGTTCATATGCATTGTTTTTCACAGTTGATCTTTCCCATTTCCTTAACTCATGCTCCCTCCACCCATCAAATTATATGAAGCTGTAATTACCAACCACGCCAGTCCATCCTTACCCTTCTGCTTCTGCTCTTTCCCCTTAGATCCTGGTATATTACTATTTCTATTTCTATTTACTATTTATATTTCTACAGTAATGGTCGTATATAGTATTTGTTCTTAGGGGACTAAGTTAGTTCACTTCGCATAATGCTCTCCACTCCTTCCAAAGTTAGGTAGTGATTTACAAAACCATTACTCCTGAGTGCTGTGTAGTATTCCATTGTGTGAATGTACCATAATTTCTCGATCTATTCAGTTGTCATTGGACATTTGGGCTGGTGAAGAATGCTGTTATGAATATTGGTGTACAAATATCCATTTGTGCCTCAGTTATCATTTTCTCAGGACATATTCCAAGTGGTGGAATAGTTGAGTTTTATAGAATTTCTATGTCCATTTCTGAGGAAATATTAAAATGCCTTCCAGAGTGGATGTACCATTTTACAAGCCCATCAACAATGTACAAGAGTTTTTATTTCTCCATATCCTCTCCAACATTTACTACTTGCTGTCCTGTTAATTGTTGCTGCTAAAAAAAATGTTGCCACTGCTAATGGAGTGAGATGGTATCTCATTGTGGTGTTGATTTGCATCTCTCTTATTGGCAATAATTTTAAGCATTTCTTCATGTGTCTCTTTGCCATTAAAATATTTTCCTCTGTGAAAATTCTTTCCATGTCTTTTGCCCATTCTGTAATTATATGATCAGTCTTTTCCTTGTGGGGGCCATGTAGGATTCTGTAATTTTTTGATAAGAGACCCATGTCTGATATGGTATTTCCAGATGGTTTGTCTCCATCCAGTGGCTTTTCTTTTCACTCTGTTGGAAAGTTTTTGATGTGCACAGGAATTTAATCTTTAGAAGGTCATATTTATCAATTTTATCCTCTCTATATTGCTCAATTCTGGTTGTATTTGGCAGTCCTCAGTCTTGAATACCATGGACTATGGAGTCTAAACTTGATCCCAGTTTATCCCTCATGAACTTTATGGTTTTAAGCTTTAATCCCTGGTCTCTGATCCAGATTATTTTTGTGTATAATGTGAGATGCAGATCCTATTTCAGCTTTCTGCAATTAATAATCCAGTTTTGCCGGCATCATTTGTTGAAGAAGTTGTCATTTCCCCATTTGATAGTTTTATTTTCTTGTGGAATATCAGACGATAGACAGCTGGATCTATTATTGAGTTCTCAATTCTGTTCCATTTGTCTATGTGCCTGTCATTGTATCAGTTTTGACCCTTTGCCTTCCAGGTTGGTTGGTTTGTTTGTGAATGGCACACCTCCTGGCAAACCTCAGCAAACAGGGGAGGCCTGCTGATGGGACCAGTCTGCTTCCCTTGGACAATCATTATGTTTTATAAAATTAATCAATATTGAACTATGTCCATAATTACCCTGTCTTTCTGGATCTCCACCAGATTTTTTTCATTTCCTTTACCCCTCTCCCTCTACCTACCAAACTGTCACCCCTCTTCTCCCACTCCTTCTTCCTTAGATCCCCAAACATATTTTACTAGTTATCCTTATGTTTTTGCAACCATGGTTTTATGCAGTATTTTTCCTTATGAGACTGAGTTAGTTCACTCAGCATAATAATGTCCTCTAGTCTTTCCCAAACTAGGTAGTAAGCTTGGAAATTGTTGCTCCCAATCACTGTATAATATTCCATCATGTGAATGTAGCAGTTACTCAAATGATTCGATTATGATTGGGCATTTGAAATATTTCCATGTTCTTGGAATTTCCACGTTACTTTTGCCAACTTTAAATACCTTCCCTTCCCTTTTACCTTTCCAAGCCTGATTACTTTTCTAAGGGCTGAAAATACCCCGAATTATATGAGACTGAGATGTTTGCTTCTGTGAAGAACTTTGGCTATCCTTTTCCAAGATAGATTTGATTATTCTTTTGGGAGTTAATGGTTTGTATATTCAGTACACTTTACTAGTACCACATCTCAAAATATCAATTCTTTTTCTATCTTCCTTATTAATTGTTCAATTTTCATAAACATATGAAGCTATTGAAAATACAATTACTTGGGTTAGCTTCATCTTAGTCTTAATATGACAGTCTTGCTTTTTAGCACTTTAAAAATATCCTTGATAGCAGATTTTCCTCATGCAATGCATTACAATTGTTAATGGATGTTTGCAACTTGTTCTCCTTATTTTCAGTCATGCCACATCAATAATAATACAAGTCTTTTTTTAGATGAAAACTTTATAACATCCAAATCATTAGGTAGACCCTAATGAGGAAGTGATTCTTCCCAGTTGTATTTTGAGGGTTGTCTAACTTGATAAGTTCAACTTCTGGCACCCTATCAGAGAATGTTATACAGAAAGCATAACACTTTTCAAGTCATTGTTTCAGAAGTCTGTGGTCACTTCTGCTTACTAGTCTGTCCTAGACTTGACACCTCACTGAAACCTGTCCACCATAAGTGACCTATTGGTATTTTAAATACTGGTGGCATAGCTTCTAGCAATACACAAAGTACTATAGAATAACAAACTCAAAGTTGGTGGAAGTAGCTGATATTATTAACCTCACTTTATAATTCAATAAATTAACATTTAGCTTGGTTAAGTAACTGCCTATTATCATGTTGGTATTGTTGCTAAATGCCGTCGAGTCGCAGGCGACTCATAGCCACCCTATGAAGGAGAGTCCTCAATGCTTGGGTGCTTTTCATCCTCTCTCCAGGTTCATAGCGTTTCATCCTCTCTCCAGGTTCATAGAGTTTCCAGAGGAAGTGTATGCCACTCCTGCTTCCAAGCTTGTTTTAATTGGGAGCTCCACCCCACTCTGTCCACAATGGGTAACCAACCATTAATACATTTGACACATCTGTGTCACAGAGTTCAGCCTCACAGCAACCACAAGTTACCACTGTACGGCAACTTGTACACCAGGGCAATACGACCTAGAGGAATGTCTGAACAAAACCAATAAAAGACAAGCCTGAGGGCTGTGGATTAAAAGTCACCCACCTTTGGCTTGGTAGCATCTCTTTCTGTCCACAGGGCCAGCTGATCTCTCTATGTTGATGTTATTGTTGTTAAGTGTCTATTACCATAGAAATAAAAAATTCTAGAGGTAAAACTCTAGATAATAAAAAGGGGGGAATTTCTCACATTTCTCGACATGAAAGAACTGAAAATCAAATTGAACCTCAAGTTGCAATATTGAAAGATATTATGCGAAAAATCTTGCATGATCCAGGAAGCATCATAAGAATATGGAGACAATACTCAGAGTCACTGTATAAAAAAAATAAGTTCTCAGGAATCAAAGGAATATACATTGACATGTTTCAAATATCTGACAAAATCCTGGATATGTGCTCACCAGTCTATGCTGGGAAATATGGAGGACAGCTCTTTAGCCCAGTGACTCAAAGAGATCCATATTTTTAAACATTCTCAAGAAAGGTGATCTAAACAATTGTGGAAATTATTCAACAATATAATTAATATCATCCTGGAGAGGGTAGAACCAGGCTGCTTCTTGGAGACAAGGATTCTGAAGCTTTGTCTGACATACTTTGGGCATGTCACAAGAAGGAACCATTCCTTGGAGAGGGACATCATGCTTGGGATGGTTGAGGGACAGCACAAGAGAGGAAGACCCTTGAGGAAATGGCATGACTCAGTGACTGGGGTATTGGGAATAGATGCGTCAAAGACAATAAATTTGGCTTAAGATAGAGCAGAGTTAAGAGGTATTGTACATAGGATCACTGTGAGTTACAAGTGACTCGATGGTATATAACAGCAACAACATTAATATCACATGCGAGAGAAATACCACTGAATATCATTAAAAAATGGCTAGAATAGTGTATAGATAGGGAGTTTCCAGAAGTTCAAGCAGGCTTTAGAAAAGGTCTTGGTACCAGGGATGTCATTGATAATGTCAGATAGATCCTGGCTGAAAGTAAATAATGTCTATTTGTATTTTATTAACTATGCTAAGACATTTGGCTATGTGAATCATAACAAATCATGACTAATATTGAGAAGACTAGAAATCCTAGAGCTCATGTGCTCATGTGAAACTTATACCTAGACCAACAGGCTGTTAAGTGAACTGAGTCAAGGAACTCTATGTGATTTGGCCTAGACTATACTCTGAGAAGAATGGGAATTCCAGAACACATGATTGTGCTTATGCAAAACCTATACTTGGACCAGGAGAAAGTCATCAGAACACATCAAGGAAACACTGCATGGTTCAAAATTTGGAACGGTGTGGACCAGGGATATTTCTTATCTCCACACTTTTCCAATCTTTATATAGAACAGATCATCCAGGACGCTGGGCTCTGAGAAGAAATGTGCCAACAGGAATGGAGACTCATCAAAAATCTGCATTATACAGATGACACAACCCTGCTTGCTGAAACTGAGGAGGACCTGAAGGGCTTGCTGTAGAAGGTCAAGAACTGAAGCCTTCAATATGGATTGAAGCTCAACACCAAGAAAACAAAGATTCTCACCACTGGGCCAATTGGCAGCATCAGTACGGATGGTAAAGAAATTGAGATTATTAATAGCTTTAATTTGCTTGGCTCCACAATCAACATGCTTGGTACCAGCAGCCAGGAAATAGAAGATGAATTTCATTGGGAAATTTGGCTGTCAGGTATCTCTCCGAAGTACTGAAAAGCAATGATGTAAGTCTGGAGACTAAGGTGCACCTAATCCAGTCTTTGCAATTACTTACTATGCCTCAGAAAGCTGGACAATGACTAGGGATGATAGAAGGAGAATTGATGCCTTTGAACTGGTGCTGGTGAAGAGTATTAAAAATATCATGGGCTGTTAGGAGAACAAATATGGTTATCCTAGGGAAGGTGAGACCATGCTGAACCTTGGAGGCAAAGATTCTGAAGCTTCATCTGATATACTCTGGACATGTTATAAGCCCAGACCAGTCCTTGGAGAAGGACATCATGATTGGGAATGTGGAGAGACAGTGCAAGAGAGGAAGACCCTGGATTAGATGAATTTATTCAGTGACTGGGTTAATTGAGGTAGGTGTGTCAGAGACAGTAAGATTGGCACAGGATAGACCAGGGTTTAGGGCTGTTGTACATTGGGTCACTATGAGTCACTGGCGACTCACTGGCACATAATAACAACAACAATGGTATAAAGAGACTGCCAATTACAGGCAGAAATGCAAAATCTAAAGAGGACGAAATTGATGAATAAGACCTAAAGATTCCCTGAGTGTGTAAAAAAAAATTCCAACAGAGAGAAAAGAAAACCTACCGATTGGGAAAAAAACATTTGGCAATATTATTTCGGAAAAGGGTCTCAAAAAAGTTACAGAATTCTACAGAGCCTCCAATATATATTGTTCATAGTATCTTTCAATATTGTGATATGAGGCTTAAATTTGTTTTTCAGTTCTTTCACCTTGAGAAATGCAGAGTGAGTTCTTCATGTTTTATTCTCTAATTCTATTATTCTCTAATTCTATTATTCTAATTCTAATTCTATTCTATTCTCTGCACGTTCCATTATAGTACTTTGCTTTGTCCTCCTGAGCTGCCCTTTGAAATCTTCTGTTCAGCTCTTCTACGTCAACATGTTTTCTTTTACATTTGGCTTCTTGACGCTCAAGTGCTATCCTTAGAGTCTCTTCTGACATCCAGTTTGATTTTTTCCTTTCTCCTCTTTTTGTAATGATCATTTACTTTCATCATGAACAATATCCTTGGTATCATCCCACAACTCATCTGGTCTTCTATCATTGGTGTTCAGTGCCTCAAACTTATTCTTGAGATGATCATGAAATTCAGATGGAATTGATTCAAGGTGTTATCTTGGTTCCTGTGGACTTATTTTAATTTTATTCTGCCTCAATTTGAACTTACATATGAATAATTGATGATTTAACTTACAATCAGCCCCTGGCTTAGTTTTGACTGCTGATATTGAGCTTCTCCAATAATTTCTTCCACAAATGTAATCAATCTGATTGAAATCCACTTGTAAAGTAGTCTTTAAAAAAAACTAACGTGTAAAGAATCTTTTTGTGTCTTTTAGAAAAAGTATTTGCAATGAATAAATCATTGTAAATATGAAATTTAATCATAATATTCCCAGCTTAATTTTTTCACCAAGCCCATATTTTCCAAATACTGTTTGTTCATTCTTCACTGTTCCTACTTTTGCATGCCAGTCACCAATTATCATGAACACATACTGATTGCATTTCAGACTTCAAAATTTGGTAAAATTCTCAATTTCTTCTTCTTTGGCTCTAGATGTAGGAGTATATATTTGAATTATAATCATGTTAACAGATCTTCCTTGTGTGCGTATTGATGTTATCCTATCACTCACAACATGGAATACTAAGAAGCATGTAGGAGCAGTGATTTTGTCAATCACTATCTAAATTGGGAGGAACTGGAGAGCATTATGCTAAGTGGACTAACTCAGTCCCATAAAGACAAATAGTATATAAGATCATTATTGTAGAAATTGAAAAATAACTGGTAAAACATGTATGAAGATCCAAGGAGGGGAGGGTGAGAGCAGAGGGTGAGGATAGAATCACACAATATTATGGGCAGAGGGAGAGGTGGGTAAAGGAAATGGAAAAGATCTGGTGTGGAAAAGTATATGAACTTTGCAAGTAAACCAGTATAAAATAAAAAAATTTATTTAAAAAAATTAAGAAAGATGTGCACCAGGGTCATATTATTGCTATACTTATTCAATCTGTGTGTTGCACCTATTATTGGAGAAACTACAATCTGTGAATGTGGCACCAGAATTTGAGGAAGGCTCATCAATAGCCAGTGTTACTCAGATTACATAAACCAGCTTGCTGAAAGTGAGAAGGATTTGAAGCACTTGCTGCAGATGATCAAAGAACACAGACTTCAATATGGATTGCATCTCAGCATCAAAACTCTAACAAGTCTCACCACTGGGTCAATAGACAGCCCTGTGATATATGAGGAAGAGATTGAAGTTGTTAACAATTACAGTTGTTTGGCTTCACAAACAACACTCTTGACATCAGCAGTTAGGAAATCAAAAGATAAACTACACTGGGAAAATCTGCTGTCAGGTATCTCTCCAGAGTACTGAGAACCAACAATGTTGGTCAAGAGTATAAGGAGCTCCTGATCCAGGTCATGGTCTTCACAATTACTCGTTATGCATCAGCGCTGGACAGTGACTAAAGATTATAGAAGAATCAATGTCTTTGGATTGTGGTGCTGGAGAAGAGTCTTGAACTTACAATGTACCACCAAGAGAACAATAAATCTATCATGGAGAAGGTGAAACTAAGATTCTCCTTGGAGGCTGGGAGTTTGAAACTCTGTCCCACACACTTTGGGTGAGTGGCCAGGAGGAACTTGTCCTTGCAGAAGGACATCATGCTTGGAAGGATGGAGGGACAGAGTAGGAGAGGAAGATCCCATATGAGATGGATTGATACAGTAACTAGGGAGATTGGAGTAGGTGTGTAGGAGTGAATGAGATTAGATCATGATTGAGCAGTTTTCAAAACTGTTATACATACTCCATGGCACATAATAACAACAACAACAACGCTGGACCAACAGGAAACATGATAGATAGAGAGAAGACTGAAATAGTTAATAACTTCGTCTTACTTGGATCCACCATCAATGAACTTTGAACCAGCAGTCAGGAGATCAAGAGGAAGTCTGCAGTCAGGGACCTCTCCAAAAGAGCAATGATGCCAGTTTTAGGATTAACGTGTGGCTGATTCAGGCCATGATCTTTTCAATCACTTGCCACACATCTGAGAGCTGGACAACGAATAAGGATGAGAGAAGAAGAATTGATACCTTTGAGCTGAGGTGTTGGAGAACAGTACTAAATGTCCCATGGAGTACCAAAAGAACAAATATGTCTTGAAAAGGTAATTGGAGTGCTCCGTGGAAAGAAGTATAGTGAATCTTCATCTGTCATACTTTATACTTGTAGCTAGGAGAGGCTGTTCTTTGGAAAAGGATATCATGCATGGAAAGGTAAAGAGAAAGTGAAAGAGAGGAAGATCTCCAGGGAGGAGGGTTGATACAATGGTTGCAGCAATGGGCTTAAATCTATTAGAGATGATGAAGATAACACAGGATGGGACAGGATTCAGTTCTGTTGTTCATAGGGTCATTATGAATCATGTTTGACTCCAAGGCATGTAACCAAAACAACAATAATGAAAATAACAGAGCCAAAGGCTTTATCCAGAAAGCAGAACTACAGATTTTTAGCTCTCCACAGTTTTAATTACAGTACTCTACTTCCTCAGTCCAAATTATAGGAGTTACTTGGCTTAGGAGCAGGAAGTTGAGCTGCAATACCAAACGCTCATTGTCTGAAACACCCAGCCGCTCAGAGCGGGGAGGACGGACAATCTCCTTCAATGAGTTTTACTGCCTCTGAAACCTACTGGAGTGTCAGCTGTGGGTCAGTCCTGACTCAAAGACACACAACAACAGCAACAACATGATCATGAAGGAGCCCTAGAAGCTAAGCAAAAGGAAGCAATTTGAATCATCCAACCACTCCAGGACGGAACAAAGAGTCAGTTTGCTTTGTAAAGATACTCAGCCTTGGAAATCCTATGGGGAATTTCTTCAATCACTGGGTCAAGTTCATTCTGACGCACAGCAACTATCCACTGGGATTATCAGGCTGTAACTCTTTCTGGAGGAGATTGGTCATCTTTATCTTGTGAAACCACTAGTGTTTCCAACCACTGGAGACACTCTGTTTTTCGGTTAGTAGCACAAAACACAATGAACAATGCCAGCAGAGCTACTAGTGTGAGAATTTCCTAAACCCAGAAGATAAATATTTATGTAACACTGGAGACTGTGCAAATTGATATAAGAAGTAAGAAGGAGACTGGTATTCAATACCTATAGTGGGCATTTGGGCCTATGGCTCAAGATAGCTGCAACGGATTCAACAGATGAAGGGGTGCCTCTGGGCATGTGCTGGTGCTATTAAAGAATTGTAACTCTTGCCTGAACAGGGCAGAGGCCAAGGTCAAAAGATGACAGCCAGGAAGGTATAACTTGAGGCTCATCTGCCTGTGGTCTCAGTGATGGAAGATGTTAGAGGATTTCTGATAGTCACGTTTTACACATGTCTAAAAATATCTTTTGTTTCTATCTTCACACTAAATTGCTTGGCTTGTCAAGAAATTCCAAATGGGAAAGCAATTTTGCTTCAGAATTGTTACGGTTTATCTCTATTATTTTCTGGCTAACAGTACTGCAGTGGAGAAGTCTGATATCCCCATGTGAAACCTTCTACTCTAGCTAAGAAATTTAAAGGGAATTTTGTGTACATCCCTTTCCTAAAATTTTACAATGGTGTAGATTGGGAAGGACTGCTAGTCTTTTTACACCTATAACCCTTGAGTAATAGTTAACAAACTTAGTTATTAACTAGAAGTTTGGTGGTTTGAATCTCAGAAGAAACTTGGAAGAAAGACCCGCAGATCTGCTTTCAAAAATCAGATAGTAAAACTAAGAGCAGAGTTTTACTCTGACATTGAAAGGTTCAGCCGTGGCTTAATTTTCATCAATTCTGGATTTTTGTAAGCAATTCAGTGTAAAACTTTGTTTCTTAATTCTGAACTTTTTTTTCTTAAAATCCTCTTTCTTCATTTTCTTTATTACCTCTTTTAGAAGCACTGAAACAGTTGTCAGAACAGTGCAAGGACCCTGTCTCCATACCTTTCCAACCTATATTTTAAACAGATCATTTAAGAGGCTGAACTTTCTGAAGAGGAATGTAGCATCAAGATTGGAAGAAGACTCAAACAGCCTGCACTATGACAAAACTTTGCCTGCTGAAACCAAAGAGGAAGCCCTTATCATTTTCTGCAGAGAATCAAAGACTGCAGTCTCCAATATAGATTGAAGCTCAATATCAAGAAAACAAAGATTCTCACCACTGGGCCAATTGGCAACATCATGATAGATGGAGAAGAGGTTGAGATTGTTAACATTTCCACTTATGTGGTTCCAATGATCAACACTCTTGGCACCAGCAATCAGGAAATCAAAGACAAATTACACTAGGAAGATCACTGTTAGGTGTGTGCCAAAGAGCCAGGATGTCAGTCTAGAGACTAAGGTGAGCCTGATATAGGCCATGGTCTTCCCTATTATTTGCTATGCATGAGAGAGCTGGATAATGACTAAGAATGACAGAAGGCAAACTGATGCCTTTGAGTTGTAGTGCTGGAGAAAATTATTGAACATACCATGGGCCACCAAGAGAGCAAACAGGTATGTCTTAGAAAGGGTGAAAGCAAGTTTCTCCTTGGAGACAAGAATTTTGAAGCTCCATTTCATATACCTTGGGCATGTGGCGAGAAAGGACAAGTCCTTGGAGGAGGACATCATGCTTGGAAGGGTTAAGGTAAAAGTGCAGGAAAGGAGGATCTTAGGTGAGATGGATTGACATAGTGAGTGGGATAACGGAAGTAGGTGTGTTGAAATCAGTGAGATTGGCTCAGGATAGGGCAGGATACAGAGAAAGGTGACCAAACAAAATGTGGAAACTACAGAAAAATCTCACTGATTTCACATGCAAGCAAGATTTTACTGAAGATTATCCAAAAACGACTGGAACAGCACATCAACAGAGAACTACCAGAAGTCCAGGCTGGGTTTAGAAGGGGTCGTGGTACTAG
>NW_006399887.1:6545971-6549474 GCF_000299155.1 Elephantulus edwardii
CAAGTGACTCGACGGCACATAACAACAACAACAACAACAACAATATGAGTCCCAGGTGACTTGATGGCACATCGCAACAGCATACATTTTTATATTAATATCACCAGATTTATTATCTTATTTTTTACTTTGCTTTTGTTTCCTATTTTTCTCTTATACATTTTTATTGGATCATTGTTCTACTTTCTGGGATTTCTTCAGCTTTAACTATTCATCCAATTGAGTAATTGAGTTTGTCATTTCCATTGTATTTCTACTTTTCAAAGACTCATTTCCTTTTTCTTAAAGTATCCTACCCTTTTTTTCACAGTATCTTCTATTTCCTCTTCCTCCTATTTTTTTGAAGATGTTTTACTCTCATTTTAAAATTTTCTTATCTCTCAGTACTCAGTAATCTTTTTTTCCCTCCCCATTCTGTTTGTGCCCCTTCCATAAAGAGATAGGAGTCTCTGTTCATTTTTCAGCATAGACTTATTTAAATGAATATCACTAAAATGTGAATTGAAGCTTTGTGTGATTATGAAATTATCTTAGGGTGATCAAAAGTGCTGCTTATCTGGTGAATACTTTATGTCATTACACCTAGTACTTTTGTTGGGGTACCAAGGCTCATCAGAAAGTGGTTCAAGATCTCTTTCCTTTCAGCAAGCAAGGCTGTGATTATCTGCATAGTCCAGATTGTTGCTGAGTCTTCCGAAGAAGATCATAGACTATATCTTTAGTGTGGATTATACTTCAACATAAAGACACCAAAATGCTTAAAACCCAGAATAACATTATGATAAATGAAGCTATCAATGATTTGATTTTACTTGGAACTACAATCAACCTCTATATGGAAATAGTAGTCAAGAAGTTAAACAATATGCTATATTGGGAAAACCTGCTGTTGTTGTGCATCGTTGAATCAAAACCAACCCAGAGGGTTTTCAGAGACCATTAATCACATGGGAGGAGATTGACTACCCTTCTGGTGGGATTCGAACCAAATGCCTTCTGGATTGTAGTGCTGATTTTTGTCTCCAGAACAATTGTGAAAACTACTTGGCTACACTCACTGCTCCTCTAAGACAAAAAAACCAAGGATGTAATTTTAACATTCACTATTCCTTCTTTAAAGACCAAAAGACCAAGATTGTAATTTTAAAGCCTGGAACTGACTCAATCCATGATATTTTCACCTGTTTCATATGCACAAGAAAGTTGAGCAATAAATAAGACCAAAGGCTAATTGAATGTCTTTGAATTGTAGGGTTAAGGAAGAATGTTGATTATGACATGGGTTGTTCAAAGAATAAACACATCTGTCTTAGGAGTAGAAGCAAGGATGATGAATTTTCACCTCGCATATTTTGGGTTTATTATCAAGAAGGATTGTTGTTGTTTTTATGTGCCATCAAGTCTCCTGCCACTTATAATGAACTTACATACAACAGCCCTAAACCCTTGTCTATCCTGTACCAATCTGACTGTCTCTGACACGCCTATCCCTTTACCCCATAATTACCCTATAATTTAGACTGACACATTGACTGTAATAATGGAATTAAGCACAGCAGAGATTGTATGATCTGAGTTCAGGCACAGTTTTCTTCTGTTGTACACAGGTTTGCAATGAGTTGGAACTGAATTGACTGCTCCTAATACCAACCATATTATACAAAGAGCTGCTATGAGTGTCGTAAGTGACTTGATAGCACATAAGAACAACAACAACAAAATACCAACCAAAATTCCTTCTCCAGAAAATGTTGTTTAAAATATTTGTGGAGAACATAATTGTGGTGTCCTCTTATGGCATTCTTGTGGGATAATAAGTCTGGAAATAAGAGTTTAGTATCTAAACTTATCCATAATATCTATGTTTCACAGTATAGTTCCCTGGGCTTCAACTCTTACCAAAAATATTGTAATCACTTTCGTAACAGCTTGAAAGGAAGCTTGATGGTTCTTTGGCTAAGTTGTAGTACTCTAACTGATCATTGCCAATAAGACTAACTTAGTGGCCCCATGGGAGAAAGACCAGTGTCATTTAAGGACCAATAATAATCAATTATATAATACACAATGTATCTGAGTGATGGTTCTATGAAACTCAATGTAAATGAAATATTGTATAAACCACAAAGTACATGAATGAAACATAATATGAATGAATTATTGTATACAAACCAATAAAAATTAAAAAGAATAATTTTCTTTTATTTGGTCACGTTGCAAGGTTGGAGTATGTAAGTAAAATCAATCATTGAGGCTCTATCCACCAACCTTGGCTCTCCTGAGGGTGTGGTCTTCAGCTGCTTCAACTGCAGATCATTGTCTTAATACCATTAAGAGCTGTAAAAATAACATAAAATAGGAAGCTTACCAGACTGTGGTGAGATTGGCCACGTGTAGACTGATGGAGCCAGATGGAGCCACCACCAGAGCCCTTGAGAAGGAACCTCAACACCAGAAAAGAAGAAGAAGAAGACACAGAAAAAACAATGGGTGTCCTTTAGGACCAGAGGTTCCTGTGCTAGAGATATTGTGTTGTTGACTGTGAAGCTGCCTGGGTTGATTGAGAGATTCTCCTGCTGTTGTCTGAAAATTTATTTGAACTAATTGAGGGATTGTGTCTTACTGTTAACCTGATTTGGGATTGCTATTTACTGAATCTGGACTTTCACAGTGTGCTCTCTTTCACCTCCCACCCCCAGATTGTTTATGTTTCCCTAATAAAACCACAACTGTGATTTCATAGAGATTCTGTACATTATGAATGGTCATGTGCAGTGAATTTCATATCCAGTAATTAGGTGCAGGAGCACGAGATAAAAATGTCTGGCCAAATATAGATAATGTTGTTGATGGGGACAGTTCCCCTTTATGTTGTTAGTAGGAGTCAGACTCAGGCTCTCCCCCATTCTCTGTGTTCCAATTACAGCCTAACATCAGTTATCATAGATATTCACAACAAATCAAGACCTGTAGTTGATCCCAACTCACAGTGACCCTATGGAGAGAGTAGAATGGCCCAGAAATATTTCCAAAGCAGTAAATATTTACAGAAGAAGACTGCTATATCTTTCTCCTCTAAGATAGTTGGTGGATAACAAATGTCGACTTTTTGATTAATAGAAAAAATGGTTTAAGCGT
This sequence comes from Elephantulus edwardii, assembly GCF_000299155.1. Classification (NCBI taxonomy): domain Eukaryota; kingdom Metazoa; phylum Chordata; class Mammalia; order Macroscelidea; family Macroscelididae; genus Elephantulus; species Elephantulus edwardii. The sequence goes on from NW_006399887.1 coordinate 6,549,110, forward strand.
GGCACTACTAAGGATCCTTTTCTGTATCCATATAGGCTACAAAACTCTATAGATAATTCTATTATGTCACATAGTTCACTGTGAGTCAAAATCAACCCAATGTTTCTAACAATAAAAATAACTCAAAATAATTCTGTGGAGAGAATTTGACAATTGAGAAACTTGTAGTTTATGTTTCTTTCCGTAGGAAATCAAACTCATAAGTGTTTTGTTAAAACTTTTGAATAATTGCTTTATCTGGTGCCATCATCACACTTCCTCACACACAAGTTTTAAGTACATGAAAACTGAACAGGACCTTAGTTAAAAACTAAAAACTTATAGAAGAAATTTGAAATTATAGTAATAATTTTTATAATAAAAAA
>NW_006399887.1:6549574-6557697 GCF_000299155.1 Elephantulus edwardii
AAAAGAAGAAATATCCAAAACTAATAACTCAGTTGAAAATTTGAACAGATAGAAAAGGAATGGCAACAGTAGTTCCTAGTACCCAGAAAAAAAAGGAAATAGATTAGTAGAACTATATGAAACAGAAAAGCAACAGATGAAATCTGCAATACTAGAAGGTGATTCTTTGAGAGTAACAATAAAGTTGTCTAAAATGTCACCACTGGTAAAATTAACAAAGAAAAAGTGAGAATACACAAATAATCAAAATAGGAAATAAGTGGCAATATAAAATAAGTAAGATAAAGAGGATCATTAGGGAATATTAGAAAGATGTACAGAACGGTGGTGGCCTATTGGAATAGAGTTGGGCATGCCAACTCAAAGGCAGGCAGTTCCAACACACTAACCTTCTCCCATGAGATTTATAGTCTATGAGAACCCAGTGGAGGGACAACTAGAAGTCAGTTCCTACTTGAAGGCCCATAACAATACAAAAAATTGTATTCCCCAAACTTGAAAACCTAGAAGAAATGGACAGATTTCTAAAAGTATACTATCTAACTTAACACAAATAGAAGTAGGCATCATAAATAAACATATGATAAAAGGAGAAATTGAGTTTATCCAAAACCAAAATAGTTTTCCAAAGAAATGTTCCAGTCTTGAGTACTTTTCTGGACAGTTCTAGCAAACATTCAGAGACAAGTTGACACCAATTCTACTAAAACTGCTCCCTACTAGTTTATTTTATTAAGCTAGCACTAAGATGGCACTAATGTCAGGCAAAGATACCTCACCTCTCTGATGCATAGTAAAAAATCGCAAGGACCACGCCTGGGTCATCTTACTTGGATCTACAATCAACACACTTAGTACCAGGAGTCAGGAGATCAGGGAACAATACTTGCCCACAAGTCTGCTGTCAGGGACCTCTCCATACTACTGAGGAGCAATCATGTCAGTCTGAGGACTAAGCTGAGCCTGATTCAGGCCAATGATTTGTTTGTGGTTTGTTTTGTTTGTTTTTTTTAACCAGTTGCTATGCATCTTAGAGCTGCATAATGGTAAGAACAACAAAAGAAGATTGCTGTTTTGAGTTTTAGTGTTGAAAAAGATTACCGCGTATCCTATTAACTGCTAAAAAATCCAATCTGACATGTTTTGGGAAAAGTGCAGCCAGAGCATGATGCAAGGATGGTGAAACTCTGTCTCATACTTTGGGCATGCTGCTACGAGAGGCTATTTCTTGGACAAGGACATAATACTTGGTAAAGAGGGAAGCTCCTCAACCCAATGGATTGACACAGTGACTGTAACAATGGGCTCAAGTATACCAGCAATTATGAGCATGACATAGAAGAAGGCTCAGACCTGTTATTAATAGGGTCGTTATGAGTTATACTTGGTTCAATGGCACTTAACAATAAGAGCATAACGTATATAGTAAAGGACAAAGAAGCACAACTATATAAACCTAATTGACATTATCAAACCATTTGCACTGTTCAGCTATCTGACTTAAAGACTAGAAGATAAAAATTACAGGAGACATCTAGGTCAAATGGCATAACAAAGTTTATAAAGATAATGTTCTTTATCCAAGTTCTGATAACTTGTGCATAAGATCTTATAAGACGGTGACTAGCCATCAAATATACAACTATTAGTTTCTTTCTCTACGAAGCAAAGGCGAGTCAAGAAATGCAAAGACTCAAGGAAGCATTTAGTGTACATGATTAATGACCTACATGAACTACAGCCTCTTCTAGCTTGAAACCCAAAGAACTAGATTCCTGGCTGTCACTTCTAGATACTCTGACCAGAGACAGAATAGAAGACCTTAAAAAAAGTGGAAGAAATGTAAAAGATAATTCCAATTAATAATAATAGAAAGACTAAACTTAATTGACAATAGATACTAGAGAAATCCTATAACTTTGACCTGAGCACTATTTTTATCTGCAATTGAAGCTACTATTGAAGAGTCACCTTTAAGCAAGATAATAGATTATTTTATAAAGTAAATGACAATATTCATAAGGAATATGCTCCTTAAAACACAAGACAAACTTTGCTCCAAATTTGATAAGGAGGAAAATGCATACAGAAAAATTAGAAGAAGGAAATGAGGAGAGTGGGAACATTGTGGGGCTAAGGGATAGCAGTCAAGGTCAGAGAAAAAACAGTGTGTATGGATAGTTTAATGGGAAACTAATTTACTGTGCAAACTTTTACCTAAAACATAACAGAAGAGAGAGAAAAGCAATACATAGATATTTATTTTCTAAAAGTGTCACTTTAATACTGAAAAAAATCTCAATGAGAAAATAATATCACCACTTTTATGAATTAGGTGTACACGGTGCTTTCATCACTACCCAAATAACGGCCTCCCAAGCACTTTCCAAGCACATCAGCAATATATGTGAAATTGGAATTAAAATTAGAGAACTTAACATAATTACATACTCTGGTTAGTTCAGTGAGCAGAAATTGCTGGCACCGTCTTGACAGATTTTCCAAACTGAAGCTGCCATGTTTTGTATTATGAGCACTTCAGCAGCTTTGTGCATCTGTCCCTCCCCTCCAATTTAATTAGACTGTCTGTTGCAGACAAATCAGAACGTGGCTTTTTTCCCTTTTTTAAAAAAATCCAACTGCTATAAATGCCAAGTCAAAATTTGAATAAGAGAAAAACAAGATGTTCTGCAAACACATGCCACTTTATTGGGCAGAAAACAAGATAGGTGGATCTGCTTTCCCTCTCCATCAGTGAAGAGAGAAGTGAAGCTTGGAGGATGAGGCTATAAAAAGGTCAGATTGATGCTATTGTCTCTTTGGCTACAGTAGAATAGGGACTTGATTTTCTTCCTTCAGTGTAATCTGACTTTAACACTATAACCGAAACAGATTTATGATTGCACACTCTCCTATTAGAAAGGGAGTGAGAATCGTAGGAAAGAAGAGAGGAGTAAGCTAAAAACCTTATAGAAACGTGTTGTGTTATATGCTTTGCATTCATGTAGTTTCAAACCACTATGCCCTATTGTTGATATTTCAAGTTGACTATCACCCATAACAAACCTATGGAAAATTCCTCTAAATCTTGCCAATTCTCAGCAATCCTCACTGCCTTTGATACTCATGACCCAACTGCCACAGACACTGTGTCAATTAATATCATCCAGGGTCTTCCTATCCTCCACTGACCCTCTACCCTTCCAAGCCTAATGTCCTTCTCCAAAGAATGATTCCTCCTGGCAACATGGCCATGGAATGTGAAAATGGAGTGTCACAATCCTTACCTTCAAGGAGAAACCTGATTTCACCCTCTCCAGGGCAGACCTGTTTGTCTTACGGAAGACCATGGTAATGTTCAAAACTCTTCTCCAGCACCACAACTCAAAGGCATCGATTCTTCTTCTGTCATCCTTAGTCGTTGTCCAGCCCTCAGATACATAGCATGCAATTTAGAAAACTATGGCCTGGATTAAATGCACCTTAGTCTCTAAACTGATATTGTTGCTCTTTAGCAGTCTATAAAGATCCCTGATGGTAGATTTTCCAAAAGCAATTCATCTTTTGATTTTCTTATTGCTTGTGACAAGAGTGTTGATTGGGTATCAAGTATGATGAAAGTGTTAACAACCTCAATGCTTTTCCATCTATCATGATGCTGACAATTGGCCTGGCTATGGGGATCTTTGTTTTTCTTGATGTTATAATGTCACATTTTAATGGTTTATGTAATCTGCAAAAAGGACTAGTGAATAGTTGCTCTAGTAGCATGTTGTTATTATTGTTGTGTGCTGTCGATTCAGAACGACTCATATGTGAATCTCAGAGACAGGTAATTGCACAAAAGGAGATTGCCCGTCCTTCTCCCATGCAGCAGTTGATGGATTCAAATCATATGACTTTGGGAAGGCTGTACAGATTTTCACCACTAGGCCAGGGAGCTAGAAGTTGAATACATGTAGGATGATAGCCACATTGGGTTGAATACCTTCCTCCAGACTAGAGTTGTCAGTTGAGTATTGAGTGAGAGTCTCTTGTGTGGAGCCTCCTGTTTGAAGCATTTGGATTTTGGAAAGTAAGTTGTTTGGATTTAATTAGCAATCAAGTTTAAGCTGATTGATTGTTTTGATTTAATTAACAACCAGTTGTGGGCTGTAAGTCTCTTGGTGGAACCAATCAGAACCTTGTGGGTGGGCCTTGTTAGATGATTTTTCTAATTGGTACAGCAGTTGTCTGTCAGTTTGCTGTGCAGCAATATCTTGTGAGTTGCAATGATACTGAAAGCTGTGCCACTGCTGTGTTAAACGCCATAAAAGTTACCCACAGTGGACAGTTGTTTGGGTTTTGTTAAAAAAAAGTCTTCCCCACCTTATTTATTTTCTTTTTTGCAATTATTTTTTTTAGTTTTACACTGATTTACTAACAATGTGCATATGCATTGCTTCTCACACCAGATCCTCCCTATCTCCCCAATCCATGCCTCCTTCACCCATCAAACTGTGTGACCCCATGATTGACTCCGCCCATCCACAACTCTCTGTTCATCTCTCCCCCCCTTATATCCTTATACATGTTTTTCCTCATAGGTCTGAGTTAGCTCACTTAGCATAATATTCTCCAGTCCCTTGCAAGATAGTTAGTGATTTATAAAATCATTGCTCCTGTCTGTTGTGTAGTGTTCCATCATGTGGATATACATAATTTCAAAATCCGTTTGATTGTGGTTGTACATACTGTCTGTTTCCATATTCTTGCGATGGTGAATAATACTGCTATGTACATTGGTGTACAAGTCTCTGTTTATGCGTCAGATCTCACTTTCTCAGGATATATTCCAAGCGATTGGGATAGCTGGGTCATTTGGAATTTCTAAGTTCAGCTTTCTGAAAAAACACCAAACTGCCTTCCAGAGCAGTTGTATTATTTTACAATTCCACCAACAAATTATAACACTTACTTTCTCACCACATCCTCTCCAATAGTTATTACTTGCTGTCCTGTTAAACTTTGATGATGGACATGTTTTAGTAGAGCTCCCAGATTAAGACAAAGTAGAAAATAGGATTAGCCATGCTCATCTTAAGTAATAAGGGTTTCTTTGAAAATCCTATGAACTCTAGAGGAATACAGATAGTTATAGTAGTATAGTAGTAGAGCCCAGATTGGAAATCAGTTGAAATGAGGAAAAAATGAAAAACATCGTTTAATAATTAGAACATGGAATGTCTGAATGTTGGAATATTGGAAATTGTAAAAAATTAAATGGAACACATGAACATCAATATACGAGGCATTAGTGAAATGAGATGAGATGGACCATCTTGGGCCACTTTGAACCAGAGAATGATATGGTATATTATGTTGGAATTAAAACCAGAAGAAGAATGGGAAACCTACCTTTTGTAGATGGGCATTAAGGCGTATTTGAGTTATGTGTATCTTTAGTAAATGTTAACTTCTTCTTGTCAAAAAATAATTTACTGTTTCCTCTTTGGAAACTTCCCAATCCCCAGTTACTGATTCCATGGCAGCTACAACCACTCCCAAGTGGCTAATTTTCTCTTCCTTATGTAGAGCAGTGAGTTAGTAGGGCTCTATGTTTATATAAGAAAGGTATGGATAAAAATGTCCACTGGCATCCCATCCTGGATCTAAAAATAAGCTCCCAACCCCCAAATCAAAAGAATAGATTCTATCTTATTAAATAGACAGTTTGTCTTTGCAAATAAAATATATGCAATTTTCCCATCTTTCCTCTCTTCTAATCACACTAATGGAGTGAATGTCAAGAAAGACAAAATTTGGTGTTTCACTTTAGAACATTCCATCTTATTTACTGATTTTTATTCTGGAGACTCCGGCCTTCTTATTACTGGCAGTGTTTAAATTTAGTAAATGCTTTTATAAGACCATGTAAAATTAATACCAGGTATTAGAATAAATCCACTCATGTCAGCATCACATTAAGACATGGATATAAGCTTACATAAACCTTTCCTAGAAAATGAAGAATGAGTAAAAAATTATATCTAAAGCGAAGAATTCTTCACATTTTCTTTACATAATATGTAACAGTATGAAAATATCCTGGATCAAAAGGGAATGCTCAAAAATTTATGTATACTTACATTGGAATAATACTGTGCTAAAAACAGAAATTAAATCCTGACAAAGAGAATTCATAATGAACTCTGCAAACATTATACTGCATAAGATAAGTCAATCACAAGAAAATGTTATACTATTTCACTAATATGAAATACCTAGAATAGAAAAAATATATCATTTTCCGCGTTTAATAATGGTTCCCAGCAATGGTAGAAAGAGATTTGGGGGAAATTATTTGTTAGGAAAAACTAAGGGGTTTTGTCTTTATTGTTGTTGTTTTGTATTTTTATGGGGATTAAACATTTGGTAATAGATCTTGGTGATAGTTACGCAATATGATTGATGTAACTGATATTACTGAATTGTATATGTGAAAAACATTGACTAGGAAAAGTGTTATCTATAGCTTTACATATTACATACTTTTGGTATGTTGCCAAGAGGGGCCAGGCCTTCAAAAAGGACATCATGCTTAGAAATATGAAAAGATCAGTGCAAAAGAGGAAGACCCAAGATGAGATGGATTGACACAGTGATTGGGGCAATAGGTGCATGTATGTAAGTCAGAGATAGTGAAATTGGCTTACAATAGAGCAGGGTTTAGAGATATTGTTCATAGGGTCACTATGAGTCGTTGTTGACTTGACGGCACATAACAACAACAATAACTGATCCTCTAGGGGGTTTTTTGAGAGTATAAATCTCACAGGAGGAAATGTCATATCTTTTTTCCATAAATCCTCTGGTAGACCAACGTTAGTTCTGCAGTGCAACTCTCTATGGATATGCTACCAGAGCTCCAAAGATTGTCATTGTCAATGATTTAGTTTTCAAAATGCAAGGCATCTAAAGATGTACTACTTTTGGAAACTTTGCTGTCAAGAACAACCCCAAAGTGTTAAAGAATTGATATTTTAGTTTAAAGTCTAAGATGTGCCCGATGTAATAAGCCATGATATTTTCAATCACCTTGTATGTATCAGAATGTTGGGTACCGGGTAAAAGAGATCTAAGAAGAAATAATGCCTTTGAATCTTAGAGTTATAGAAGAGTATTTAATATCTCATGGTCAAAGAATAATCAATCTGTCATGGCCGAGAATATTGAATATACCATGAACTAACAAAAGAGCTATAGGGAGCTCTGGTAGCCTAATGGATAAGGGTTGTGTTCCCAACTCAAAGACAAGCAGTTTCTCTGCAATAGAAAAATGAGAAATCTCCTCCCATGTGATAGACAGCCTCTGAAGGCCTGCTGGAGTGTCACCTATGAATGGATTTCAACTCAATTACACGTAACAACAGCAACCAAAAGAACAGTTGAATCTGTCTTGGAGGAAGTGCTACAAGAGTGCTCCTTAAAGGCAAGGATAGCAAAACTTTGACTCAGGTACTTTCAGCATGTTGTCAGGAGGGCACAGTCTTTGGGAAAGGCCATCTGGGGGAAAGATAGACGGGCAGAAAAGAGAAGAAGATCCTCAAAGAGGACGGACTGGCACAGTAAGTGCAACAATGGGTTTAATGGTGCAGTAGAGAGGCGAGGTTTTGATTTGTAGTTCAGAGTGCCCATGTGAGTTATTGTGGACTCAATGGAACCTAAAAAACTCCAACACCACGTCTTTACATCAGAAGACAGATGAGCAGTCTCTTCTGATAAAGACTGGCAAACTTTGAAGTCCAATGGGGGGTCACCATGAGTCAGAATTGACTTGAAAGAAATGGGTGATTACTAAGTTTTTGGGTTTTTAAAAATATCATTTTTCATATGAAACACAATATGAACTAAGCAATGTGTGAAAAAACTGTATATGAATGGAACACAATGTATACAAATTTTCTATGCAAACCAATGTTGCTGTTGTTGTTGTTATGTGCCATTGAGTCACTTGTGACTCATAGTGACCCTATGGACAACAGGCCTAAACTCTACTCTGTCCTGTACCAATCACACTGTCTCTGACACTCCCATCCCGATTACCCCAGTCACTGAATCAATCCACCTCATAGAGGGCCTTC
>NW_006399887.1:6558421-6565664 GCF_000299155.1 Elephantulus edwardii
TCAGATGATCTTTTCCGCATACAGGTTGAAGAGGTATGAAGATAGGACACATCTCTGGCGTGCGCCCTTCCCAGTTTTGAACCATGCAGTGTTCCCTTGCTTTGTTCTGACGACTGCCTCCAGGTCTAAGCATAGGTTTCGTATTAGAACGATCAAGTGTTCTGGGATTCCCATTCTTCTCAGAGTCAGCCACAGTTTGTTATCGTCCACACAGTCAAAAACTTTTGCGTAGCCAATGAAACACAGATAGACATTCCTCTGGTATTCCCTCCTTTCAGTTAAAATCCATCTAACATCAGCTACTATATCCCTAGTACCACAACCCCTTCTAAACCCAGCCTGGACCTCTGGCAGTTCTCTGCTGATGTTCCAGTCATTTTTAGATAATCTTTAGTAGAATCTTGCTTGCATGTGAAATCAATGAGATTGTTCTATAGTTTCCACACTCTGTTGGGTCACCTTTCTTTGGAATGGGAACAAACATAGATCTCTTTCAGTCAGTTGGCCAAGTGGCTGTTCTCCAGATTTCTTGGCACAACTTGGTGAGCATATTCAGGGCAGCATATGTTAGCTGAAATATGTCAGCTGATATACCATCTTTTCCTGGAGCCCTATTTTTTGCTATTTCCTTCAAAGCAGCCTGGATTTCTTGTTTTATCACCAAAGGCTCTTGCTCATATGTTGTTTCAGGAAATTCTTCGGTGTCTGCCAATTCATATCAATACAGTGACTCAGTATATTCTTTCCGTCTTCTTTTAATACTTCCTGGATCCTTTAATACTCTGCCGAAAGCATTCTTGATTTTAGTAACTCAAGGTTTGAATTTGTTCTTCAGTTCCTTGAGCTTAAGAAATGCTGAGCGAGTTTGGACCTTTTGTGTTTCTGACTCCAACTCCTTGCACATTTCATTGTAATATTTTACTTTGTCATCCCATGCTGCCTTTTGAAATCTTCTATTCAACTCTAGTATTTTGAATTCTTCCTTGTGCTTTGGCTTCTGTGAACTCCAGTGCAATTTTCAGAGTCTCTTCTGACATCCATTTTTGTCTTCTCTTCCTTTTCTCTCTTTGCAATGACTGTTTGCACTCTTCCTGGATGATACCCTTGATATCCTCCCACAACTCGTCTGGTCTTTGCTCATTAGTGTTCAAGGCCTCAAACCTGTTCCTGAGGTGGTTCTGAAATTCAGGTGGGATGAACTCAAAGTCATATTTTGGTTGCCTTGGATTTGGTTTAATTTTCCTCAACTTCAGCTTGAACTTGCATATGAGTAGTTGGTTGTCTGTTCCACAATCCGCTCCTGGCCTAGTTTTCACAGCTGATATTGAGCTTCTCCAGAGGTTCTTTACACAGATGAAATTGATCTGATTCCTAAGCATACCATCAGGTGAAATCCAAGTGTATAACCTGCGTTTATGTCTCTTAAAAAAACATATTTGCAATGAATAAGTCATTGATTGTGCAAAATTCGATCATTCTTTCTCCACCTCCATTTCTGTCACCGAGCCCATAGAAAAGAAAAATATTTTTTTTAAAATGTAGTTTTATAACAACAATAAGAAGAATTAATAGGAAAAGACTAAAAATTGTTATAAGCATTTGTGGGGGAAAAAAGTATGCGTAAAGCCACCAGGTGGCCTTGGTTTTAGTTAAGAAAATTAAAACATCTGAGAAGTAATTGTCTATCACAAACAAATCATCAAACCTGGGAAACAAACAGAATCTAAGTTATTAATTCTTTTTTTCTATTGTTCTCACTTTGAGACCTATCCTACAATTACTGCTAGTGGTTTGTTGAAATCATGTTGATAGGCCTTTGAATTGGGCAGATAATAGTTTTATTTTATATATTTTATGGAATGACTTACAAAGCTGTTAACCTAATTGCAATTATAAATAAAATTATAGAAGATTATTTTAATCATTAAAACTGTGATAACAAATGCCAATCTCACTAACAGTTGCATTTTCTTAAATTGTGAAACAAATTTATGCTAAAGGTGCTATTTTTCCTGGTATTTTGACACTAAAATAGAATGATTACTCAATTAAAAAAACCACCTGAATATTAATAGCTCCATGACTTGACATAAAGTATTTAGTTTTGCCAGGGCTGTGGACTTGCTGAAATTATGTGCTGAAATATTTGTGATAATTATATTATTAGAATTCCGGCACTTTTTCCTGAAAAAAGAAAAACAAGGCCCATATGATAGGCCATGTGCTGAAATCCAAAGTTCTGTGGCTAATTTTTGCATCTTTATGTATATTCTACATATTTACACACATTATACATTTTTCACATATTGTATACTACCACACAAAATTAATCTTTAGATCTTTAAATTAGTCAAAATTTCTTACACTTACAAACTCAGCTCAAAGGAAAGCATTTACTTTCTACAGGAAATTTCTGTCCAAGTTCTATACAGTAGTTAAGTGGTCCTTCCTTGAATGATTGGTCTTATTTTGTTCTCATGACACATTTATTGATGTGATAAGAAGTCTTGTTGAGAGAGGATGTTACTTAGGGTGAAAATGATTAAATTTTTCTGGGAAGCACTAAAACATGGAAGATGCTGAGAGATTAATTATGTCTGTAGGGATACAATGAAGAGAAAGAGGACAAGAGGACACTATTACTAAAGGAAAAACCTTAATGTGTGAAATATAGAGTTACGTTGTTAATAATCTCTCGTGATTCAAATCTACCAGCAATTTTGAGGATAAAAGCTAGGCAATCTCTTCCCATGCATCACAAGTCAACTAGAACTCATAGCAGCCTTGTGAACAACAGATCTGAACCTTACTCCATCCTGGGCTACCCTACAAATTTTTATCATACTCAAACCCATTGTTACAGGCATTCGGTCAATGATTCTCGTTGAAGGTCTTTCTCTCCTTCTTTGACCCTCTACCTTTCCTAGAAGGAGGTCTTTTTCCAAGACCAGCCCTTCCTGAAAACATGCCCAAAGTATTTTTTTTCTTCTCTTTCACTTGTGAATGGGAGCTGTTTAGGCATTTAAATTTTGAAACTAAATTTCATGAAAGTCCACCTAAAATAGATAGATTTCAACAGTAACTAATTACATGGACCTTTGTCCCAACTCTTCCTACCTGTCTTTTAAAATTTTATTTACCGTGTTCACTCATTGTGTTCTGAATTGTTAGATCTAGCAGATACTTGTTGTTGCTGTTGTTAGGTGCCGTAAAATCAAGTACTACTCATAGCAACCCTATGAACAAAAGATCTGAACACTGTTCTATCTTGTGCCATCCTCACACTTCCTGACACGCAAGAGCCCATTGCAACAGACACTGTGTTGATCCACCTAGTTGAGGGTCTTCCTCTCCTTCACCGACTCTCCACCATTCCCAGCATCATGTCCTTTTCCAAGGAATTGCCGCTCCTAGTAACATGAGCAAAGTATGTGAGGCGAAGCCTCATTGTTCTTGCCTTCCAATAATTTGGAAAGATTTTTTTCAGTGTAATGTGTCTCCTTATTCCTTGACTAGTGGTGCCAAGGGTGTTAACTGTGGATCCAAGTAAAATGAACCTGTTGACAGGTTCAATCTCCTCTCCATCCAACAAGATGCTGCTAATTGGTCCAGTGTTAAGAATATTTGTTTCTTGATATTTAGATGCATTCCATGCTGAAGGCTGTATTCCTTGATCTTCTGTAACAAGTGCTTCAAGTATTCCTCACATGAATATGTAGATACTAGGCATTAGTAAAATGAAATGGACTAGCTTTGACAACTTTGAATCAGATGATTATATTGTATTCTTTACAGAGGTAACTCGTGGTTGCTGTGATGCGAAACACTGTGATACTGATGTGTCAAATGTGATAATGCTTACCCATGGGGGACAGTGGAGCTTCCCAATTAAAACAAGTTTGGAAGCAGGAGTGGCATCTACTTCTGAAATAGCTTGCGTCTGGAAACTCTCTGAACTTGGAGAAATAATGAGAGTCATGCAAGTGTTCAGGTCTTTCATTCATAGGGTCGCTATGAGTTGTCTACCACTTGACGGCACTTAACAACAACAAAAACATACAGGAAATGAAAAACAGAAGAAGAACGGTGTTACATTCATAGTAAAAAAGTCAATTTCAAGTTCTATCCTGAAATACAATGTAGTGAGTGATAGTATAATATCCATATGCATACAAGAAAGACGTATTAACATGATTATTATTCAAATACACACTCCTACATCGAGAGCCAAAAAGGAAGAAATTGAGAATTTTTTACAAATATTGTGGTCCACAATTGGCCAAACATACAATCAAATGCAATAATGGTAATTGGTGACTGGAATGCCAAAGTGGCAAACAGTGAAGAAGGAATAGTAGTTGGAAAATATGGGCTTGGTTACAGATATGAGGCTGGAAATTAAATGACTGAATTTTGTATTTACAATAATGTATTCATTGCAAATACCTTTTTGAAAAGACACAAATAAGCACTTTACAGATGGGCCTCACCTGATGAGCTACATCGGCATCAGATTGACTACATTTGTGGAAGAAATCATTGGAGAAGCTCAGTATCAACAGTCAAAATTAGGCGAGGGGCAAACTATGGTTCAGACCATCAATTACACATATACAAGTTCAAATTGAGGCTAAAGAAAATTAAAATAAGTCCACAAGAATCAAGATATGATCTTGAATCAGTTTTATCTGAATTTCAAGATCATCTTAAGAATAGGTTTGTGGCAATGAACACAAATAATGAAGAACCAATGAGTTGTGGAAAGATGTCTATGAAGAAAGTAAAAGGTCATTAAAAAATGAAGGAGAAAGAAAAAATCAAAGTGGTTGTCAGAAAAGACTCAAGAAACTAAAGAATGCACTGGAGCTTCGAGAAGCCAAAACAAAAGGAAAACATAGCGAAGTAAAAGAATTAGAAGATTTCAAAGGGCACCTCTGGAGGATGAAGCGAAATATTATCACAGAAAACTCGCTCTGCATTTCTCAAGATGAAAGAACTGAAAAACTAATTTAAGCCTTGTGTGGCAATATTGAAAGATTCTATGGGCAATATATTGAATAACCCAGAAAGAATCAAGAGTATGGAGGGAATACACAGAATCACTATACAAGAAACGATTGACACTGAAAAATTTCCGGAATTACAATATTAATCAGATATTTACACACAAAAATAAAATGTGTTTGTAGACATTTGGAAGACGAAGATTATGTCTACAAGATTATCCAAAAGGTAAAAAAAATTCAGTCTTATACTTTTTACTTGAAAGATTTCATTATAAAAATACACACATTTGTCTCAAATATTCCATCTTCTTTAAACAAGTTTATTTTTAATGCTGATTTTTTTTCCATGCTTACCTTCACTGACATTATGTTTCACACAATCATTCCCATACATTGTGTTTGGTTTTGTCCTTTTTCATTATTAATTAAAATGAAAGTTATCAAAATTTTAATGAAAGTTTACAGAATTTGGATTTCCATTCATTCATTTTTGCACTTTTCTCACTGCCCACTCCTCCACCCAATTTGCTCTTCTCTTTGAAAAATAAAACTTCTTTCATTGTTATACAATCCCTCCCCCCAAGTCCACTCCACTATGCAGCATTTATTCTGGACTCCTGTCATGACAATATTACCTAAATCATATATCCCTTTTAAACAGTTCTCTCCCTCATCTGTTTCAATCCAGTATATGTAATTTATCCCATCTTTCTCAGTCTCCCTCCAACCCTGATGTCAGTCCTGTATGATAACAGTGGCACTATGCAGTATTTGTCTTTTTGTGATAGATATTTCACTCAACATAATGTCCTCCAGGGTCACCAATATTGTATATTTTATGAGTTCCTTGTTTTTCAAAGCAGTGTAGTATTCCATTGTGTGAATACAGTGTGTTTTATAAAATTAACCACTTTGGACCATTCCCACTATTACCCCATCATTTCAGATCCTCATGGGATCTTTTCCATTTCCTCCCTTCACCCAAAAAATTATGCAATCCTATAATATCCCTTATACACATCCTCACTCCTCTGATTCCACCCTTTCCCCACTTGGACCACTATACATATTTGGCTAGTTATCCTTCTATACTGAAACATAAAATTTGCACACAAATGTTCATACCAACATAATTCATCATAACAAGACCTTAGGAACACCCCAAATGCCCAGTCACAACTGGATGGATTGAGAAATTGTGGTATATTCACACAATGGACTACTATGCAGCACTCAGGAGCAATGATTTTGAAAAATACTTCATATGTTTATAATATTAAAAATACTACATAAGGCCATTATTGCAAAATCTTTTATAAATTTTTAGAACAATGTTTTGTTTCACCAATATCTATTCCTCTCTTACTTTTAGCAACAGACTTTATACCTTTCTCATAACAAAAGATATGTGACCATGAATGCCTTATCAAAGTAGCTCATCACTGTGATTTAATGTTTGGGCTGGTGTCAGTGCATGCTGGTTTAATTAGAACACAGTGTGAGGATTGATACATGGGTGAAAAATATTCTTGTGAGGTGACGCACACTACGAATCATCTCATCTGTCAGTCTGTCACACTGTGGTGATATGCATTTTTTAAAAAAAGATGATCTAATAGAATGTGGAAATTATCAAACAATATCACTAATATCACACAGAAGCAAAAGCTTACAGATTACTAAATAATGCATAAAACTATACATCAATGGAAAACTACCAGAAATTCAAGCTTGATTAGAAGATGGTCCACCAGGGTAATCATTGCCAGATCGACCCTAGCTGAGCACAAACAAAAAGAAAATCATCAGAATATATAGCTATATTTTAGTGACTATGTAAAATCATATGACTATATGTTGTTGTTATGTGCCATAGAGTCACCTGTGACTCATAGCGACCGTACGTACAATGGCCCTAAACTCTGCTCTGTCCTGTGCCAATCACACTGTCTCTGACACTCCCATCCCGATTGTCCCAGTTACTGAGTCAATCCACCTCATAGAGGACCTTCTCCTCCTGCACTGTCCTTACACCCTCCCAAGCATGATGTCCTTCTCCAAAGACCGGACTCTCCTCACAACATGTCCAAAGTATGTTGGACGGAGCCTCAGAATCCTTGCCTCGAAGGAATCACCCGGTTTAACCCTTTCCAGGATGAATCTGTTTGTTTTTCTAGCAGTCCATGGTACTCTCAATACTCTTCTCCAGCACCACAGCTCAAAGGCATCAATTCTTC
>NW_006399887.1:6567254-6574043 GCF_000299155.1 Elephantulus edwardii
TTCTCTGCTTTCAGCTAAGTTCCATCTAACATCAGATACAATATCCCTAGTACTACTACCCCTTCTAAACCCAGCCTGGACTTCTGGTAGTTCTCTGTTGATGTGCTGTTCCAGTCATTTTTGGATACTCTTCAGTAGAATCTTGCGTGCATGTGAAATCAATGATATTGTTCTATAGTTTCCACACTCTGTTGGATCACCTTTCTTTGGCTATATATCAGACAAATAATTATGGTTAACATTGAGAATAATGAGAATCCCAAAATACTTAATTGTGCTCATATTAATACTACACCCGGAAGGGGTGGGGTTGGATTGACCATGGGGTTGTACAATTTGAAGAGTGGGTGGAGGTGAGGAAAATGGGAATCTGTTCTGGAAAACAATGTATTTGAATTTTATAAATAAATGAGTATAATTTTTTTAAAAAAGAGGTTATTGTGAGAATAGAGCAAGGGAACACTGCACAGCTTAAAATCAAGAAAGGTGAGCACTAGGGCTGTACCCTTTCACAATACTTAGTCAATCTATGTCTTAAGGAAGAAGACTTTATGAAAAGAAATGTGGCCTCAGGGTTGGAGAAAGACTCATCAACAACTTGTGCTATGAAGATAACATGATTTTGTTCATGGAAAGATTATGAAGATAACATAATATTACTAACTTTACTTGCTCCAGAAGATCAAAGATTACATCTTCAACATCAAAAACCCAAAAATCCAGTATTTGTCCTTTTGTGACCGAAATATTTCACTCAAGATAATGTCCTCTAGAGTGCCACTGTTATAAAACAAGACTCGCATGGGGGTTGGGGGAATATTAATAAAAGAGGTAACAAATTATGAACACTGCATTGAAACACATGAAGGAAAGAATTGTCCAAAAGTAATATATTATTAGGCTTTGCTGGACATTGACTAGGGATGACAGAAAGAGGATTGATGTCTTCGAGTTGCAGTGCTGGAAAAAAGAGTGTTGAATATACCATGGACTGCTAGGAGAACAAACAGGTTTGTCCTGGATAGGGTGGAACCAGGCTGCTCCCTGGAGTCAAGGATTCTGAAGCTTCGCCTGACATACTTTGGGCATGTTGCAAGGAGGGACTGGTCCTTGGAGAGGGACATAATGTTTGGGAGAGTGGAGGGACGGTGCAGGAGAGGAAGACCTTCGATAAGATGGATTGATTCAGTGATTGGAGTAATGGGAGTAGCTGTGTTGGAGACAATGGGACTGGCACAGGATACAGCAGGGTTTAGGGTTCTTGTACCTAAGTTTGCTATGAGTCACAAGCGACTCATGGCACATAACAACAACAATATTATTTGCATGACAATAGGTCAGAATAAGAGGTGTATAGCAAAGTGGACTGGGGGTGGGGGAAGGGAGAAAATGAAAGAATCTTTATAAAGAGAAAAGTGAACAGGGGATGGGTGTGTAGGGAGGAAAATGTGCAACAATGAATGAATGGAAATTCAAATTTTCTTTTGTTAAAATATCAGTAATAAAAAATGAAAGTTCAAAGTGGAAAAAAAAAACCCAAACCCAACAAAAATCCTCATCACCAAGTCAGTGAGAAACATCATAAAACATAGGAGAAGCTTGAAATTGTTACCAATTTCTTCTTATATGGATCCGCAATCAACACCTTTGGTTCCAGAAGTCAAGGAATCCAAAAACCTGGTGCATTGGGAAAATTTGTTGTTAAGGGCCTCTCCAAAGTGCTGAAGACCAAAGGTGTCACTTTAAAGACTAAAGTTCAAGCAATGATCTTTCAAGTTACTTTCCATATATTTGAAAGTTGAACAATGGCTAAGAATGACAGAACAAGAATTAATATCTTAGAGCGGTATTGGGGAAGAGTACTGAATATCCCTTGAACTGCCAAAAAAAAAAATAAAAGAAAAGAAAAAGAAAATAAATAGCTTGGAGAAAGTACAACCAGCATGCTCCTAGAAGCAAGACTGGAGAAGCTTTGTCTCACATTCTTCTGGCATGGTGTCAGGAGGTGCTATTTCTTGAAAAAGGGCATCATGTTTAACAGGTGGAGGGTCAGCATACAAAAGGAAGACCAACAATAAGATGGATTGACATAGTGACTGTAACACTTGGCTCAAATATAGGAGATGAAGAGGATAGCACAGGATAGGGAAGAGTTCAGATCTGTTGTTCATGATGTCCCTACAAATCACAGTTGACTCTCCAACAAATAACAACATCAAATAGTGGAAGCTATAAAACTGGTCTTTTGTCCTTGAGCTGGATCACTTATAGGGAACAATTTCCAGCAGAGGTTTTAAATTAAGACAGGTTTGGAAGAAAAGCCTGTGATCTACTTCTGAAAATTAATCCATTTACAGCTTTTAGGGTCAGGATTTGTGTCTTTGATTGATGACAGAAGAATTTATGCTTTTGAGTTGTGGTGCTGGAGAAGACTATTGAACATACTAGGGACTGCCAAGGGAACAACTAGGCCTGTCCTGGAGAAGGTGATATCAAGTTGCTCCTTGGAGGCAAGGATTCTGAAGCTCTCTGTCACTGTGGACATGTGGCCAGGAGGGACCATTTCTTGGAAAAAGGACATGATGGTTGGAAGGGTGGAGGGACAACACAGGAGAGAAAGACACTGAATGAGATAGATTGGCACACTAACTTGATTAGTAAGGTTATGTGTGTCAGAGACTGTGAGATTGGCTCAGGATGGGGCAGAGCTCAGAGCTGTTCACAGGGTCACTATGAGTTGCAGGTGACTTGATAGCACATAACAGCAACAAAACATAACAATTTGTAAAAATTTATACACTCACTTTAAGAACTTCACTCCCCAACCCCTCCTCATATCCTGTAATATGCCTTACTTACTCTCAAGATAAAGCATTGTTATCTTTAGATTAATTTCCTGAAAATCTTGTCTGAATTGAAACCAGTTAGAATCAGTTCCTGGACTAATAGCAGAAACACTGTTGGTGACCAAGAAGTGGCCTTCCAAAGCAGGAAGTAAAGCTGTCTATCTGACAGCAAAGAGAAGTTCTTGCTACATAGCACATACACACCATCCCATAATTGATGACACGTATCTCAGAAACCTCCACACCAGTTCCATCTTGGAAAGACTAGAGACGCATACTCCTTAAGTTTCAAATAAGAGTATAAACTAAATCCTGCTATCTGATTGGTAATCTAGGTTTATTTTCAAATTTTGCCTGTACAAAAACCCTTCCAATCCCTTTCTCATAGCCTTAGCCTAGTGACTCTGTGGCAGGTCTACTGGAAAATGTCTTTCCCAATAAAGGAGACTTTTTTCTTTCATTTCTCACAGAAACCTTCACTGAATTCTATTTCTAGAGAAGGTAAGAATATAAAGTATGATATCTGGAAACAAGAACTCACATTGTTATCTTGGCTGCACCATTGTTGTTATTAAGTGCCATCATATAAAAGGAACAAAATCAGCATGGAGACAGCCATATATGAATCTTAAAACTCCACAATAGGAAACTATCCCCATCAATAAAATCTACAGCACAAAACCATTTCTCACGTGTCTCCATGCTCCTACGCCCCTTTCTATTCATCCCAATATCAATCTTACCGTCCTCCTTGGTCCAAAATCAGTTGTGATTGCTCAAAGACCACACAGAAATGTATTAGAGAAGTCAAAAGGTTATATATAATTCAGGTTGTCAACAAGATCAGTCATTTAGTCTGGACAGCTTCCAAAATTTGCTTACATCAGCCTTGAAAAGTATGTCTTTAGATCGATGTTAAAAAATTCTTAGCCCTGCCAATTATGGTTCTCCTTCGAGTCTTCCAACCCATTTGGACAAAGGGTGTTAGCTCTGGTTCTGTGGGGTAGTAGTCTCAAGATTGCTGTCTCATGTCAGTTTTCTGGCTCTCTGCTTTGGCTGCTGCTGTTTCTCTCGTGTAGGTCTGGTGCAAAAATCTCTGGCCTGGTGGTGAGATATTTTTCTAAATCTGCTGCTGAATCGAAATCTGCTGCTCCATTTAGTGGCAAGACTGGTAAATCCCCTTGTGGATAGTCTAACAGACTCTATTCACATATTCTTACCCATGCATATGGCAAAGGCAAAGTCAATGGCTAAGGAAGGTATTTTGGACAATATTTATTTTGAACAAAAAATCCTTAACACCACACATTGGGAAGAGTACAACTCCTAGAGTCTCTATGAATAAAAGAGCTGAACCCTACCCTATCCTGTGCCATTCTTGTGGATGTGTCATTGTTGTTGTTGTTATTAGATGCCATTGAGTTGAGTACAACTTACAATGATGCTATGTACAAAAGACCTGAATCATGTCCTACCATGTGCCATCCTCATCACTTGAGCCCATCGAGGCAGTCACTATGTCGTCCATCTGTCATAGCGGGGTCTTCCTTTATTTCCCTGCCCTTCCATATTTCCATATGTGATATCCCTGTCTAAAGAATATCTTCTCCCTGCCGCATGTCCAAAGTACGTGAGTTGAAACTTCTCCATTCTTGCATCCAAGGAGGACTCTGGTAATGCTTTTGCCAAGATACGATCTGTCCATTCTTTTGGTAGCCCATTCAGTACTATTCTCCATCTCAAAGGCATCAATTCTTCTATCATCCTTATTCATTTTCTAGCTCTCAGATTCATAGTAAGTGATTAAAAAGACCATGACCTGAATCAGGCACACTTTAGTCTTCAAACTGACATTGTTGTCCTTCAGTATTTTGGGGAAGATCCCTTGGAATAGGCTTTCCCAATGCAATACATATTCTGATCTCCTCCTTGATGGTATCAAGAGTGTAGATTGTGGATCTGGGTAAAATGAAATAATTGACAGTTGTAATCCTTTCTCCATTTATCATCATGTTGCCAATTGACCTTTGTTTTCTTGATGTTGAGATGGAATCCAAATTGAAGACTGTAGTTTTTTTTCTTTTTATCTCCTGTAGCAAGTGTTTCAGGTACTCTGTGGCATTAGGACAAGTCAATTGTTAGAATAGAATATAATATTTAGTGAAGTTGTGAGCCAACAAGCACCTGAAAACATTTTGAACTGGATTAGCATAGTAGCTGCAATGACAGACTTAGAACATGCTGGTGCCTGTGGAAACCAGGTACAATTTTGTTCTGTTGTACATAGGGTCACCCTATGAGTCAAATTCAAGTCCATAGCAGCTAATAACAATAATAACAAGAATCATTTAAGCTTTGAGTTGCTGGAAACAGTTTTTTACCAAATGGACAGAGTTAGAAAGAGAATGCTGCTGACAAAGAATGTAGAACTGAGAGATGGAGGGACAATTTCAGCTGAAAGCTGATTCCATAAATTCAGATTTAACTGAATAATATTCCTTAACCTGAAAACTGTCCCTTATATAAGCCTATTATGTCTTCTATTTTTGTTTCTATGTTATTTAAGACAATTCCTGCCAGGACTTTTAGTATCCTAATATCCAATATTGTTACAGTTAAGAAACATAATAAGAAAAATAATGAAATAATAAAACATTTTGAGGAGCATTTTCTTTTCTCTTACTATGAAAATAACATTAACAGAATTGTTCTAAACTTATTAATAATTTAATATTTTCCTAAGAAGTGATTTTTAGGGGCAGTACCAATGAGTCTTTATAACCAATTAAATGTACTGTGTACAATATTGTAGACCATGTTAAGTTCAATTACAGCAAGAGTATACTTAACCCAAGAATGTATAATTCTTTGTTCTTAAGCATTAAGAAGAAAATGTCACAAGAACAATAATATTTTATAAGTTTCCAACTGAAATTACATTTTTATGTGACAAGACATAAACAAACAAATGAAAAAATAAAGCTTCAAAGAGAAATTGTTGTTATTGTTGTTAGGTGCCCCAAAGTCTAGTATGGCTCATAATGACCCTATACACAATAGATTGGAATCCTGTCCTACCCTGTGCCATCCTCATCATCTCTGACACACTTGAGCACATTGGTGAAGTCATTGTGTCAATCCATCTGCTTAAGAGTCTTCCTTTCTTTCACCAATCCTCCACTTTTTCAAGCATAATGCCTCTTTCCAAGGAACGTTGTTGTTGTTATGTGCTATCAAGTTGACTACAACTCATGGTCACACTATGAACAATAGCTCTGGACCCTACCCTATCTTGAGCGAATCTCACTGTCTCTGACACATCTGCCCCATTGCCATAGTCACTGTGACAATTTATCTCATCCAGGGTCTTCTTCTCTTACATTGACTCTCTACCCCTCCAAGTATGAAGTCTTTCTCCAAGCACTGGTCTCTCTTGGCAACATGCCAAACATATGTAAAACAGAGCTTCAAAATCCTTGTCTGCAAGGAGAAAACTGATTTCACCCTCTTCAGTGTATACTTGTTTGTTCCCTTGGCTGTTCATAGTGTGTTCAATAGTATTTTTGAGCACCACAACTCAAAGGCATCAATTCTTCTTCTGTAACCCTTATTCATTAGCCAGCTCTCAGATACATAACAAGTAATTGAGAAGACCATAGTTTACTGGCATCATTGCTTTTAGCACTCTGGAGAGGTTTCTGACAGCAGACTTCCACAAACCAACTTGTCTTCATTTCCTGACTACTAGGAAGCTTGGAAGTGGTGCACAGGGGTTAGTCACATCAGACAATAACGAAGAGGCATCTTTCAAAGGTACCCAAGAAAAACCGGCGGGAAGAGGCCCTTGGGGACAGTGAGAATAATGGGTGACTGGAATGCAAAAGTTGGGAATAGTGAAGAAGAATCAGTAGTCGGAAAACATGGGATTGGTGACAGGAATGAG
>NW_006399887.1:6576258-6583790 GCF_000299155.1 Elephantulus edwardii
AACAACAACAACAACAGTACCAAGAATGTTGATTGTGGATAGAGCAAGAAGAAATTGTTAACAACCTCAATCTCTTCTCCATCCATCATTGTGTTGTCAACTTCCCCAGTAGTGAGAATCTTTGTTTTCTTGATGTTGAGATACAATCCATATTGAAGACTGCAGTTCTTGATCTTCTACAGCAAATGCTTCATGCTTGAGACAAAACTGCTCCATCCTTGTCTCTAGGAAGCACTGCAGTTGCACTTTCTCCAAGGCCTATTTTTTTGTTCTTTTGATATTCTACGGGATAGTCGGTACTCTTCTCCAACACCAAACTCAAAAGTCATTAATTTTTCTTCTGTAATCCTTATTAAATGTCCAATTTTCAGAGGCAAAGCAAGTATTTTAGAAGATCATAGCTTGAATCAGATAAACTTTAGTCTTTAAATGAATATCATTGTTCCTTAACACTTTAGGGATGTCTTTGACAGCTGACTTTCCCAATGCCACACATCTTTTGATTGCTTGACTGCTGGTACCAAGTGGGTTGATTGTGGTTTCAAGATCAAATCATTGGCAACTTCAATATTTTCTATACCTATCATGATGTTACCTATAGGCCCAGTGGTAAGGACCTTTGTTTTTTTGATGTTGAGATGCAATTTATATCGAAGGCCACAATCTTATGCAGCAAGTGTTTCAAAACCTCCTTGCTTACAGTAAGCTATGTTTTGTCATCTGTATAACACAGGCTGTTGATGAGTCTTCCTCCAATCCCCATACCACATACTTCTTAAAATATCCAGCATTTTAAAATCATTTTCTCAACATACAAATAGATATATGTGGGTCAAGGATACAGCCCTGACAAACACCTTCCTTGATTTTAAGCTATGCAGTTATCTTGCTTTTGTACAACCACTTCTTAGTCTAGGTATAGATGTCATATGTGCACAATTGTGTGTTCTGCATTTCCATTCTTATCACTGTTAGCCATAATTTATTATGATTCATACAGTCAAATTTATTTGAATAATCAATGAAATGCAAATATTATACAAGTTTCGTTTGGGGTTTGGGTTTTTGTGTGTATTTTTTTTTTCAATCTGTGAGGTCAGAGCCAACGTAAAGTTATAGAAGAATAATCACGAGCTTTGTTGTGTAGTTCATGGTATATAATTAAAAAATATTCTTTATGGAGCCTGGTGACTTGGTGGTAAGGAATTACACTTCTAACCTAAAAGCATGCATTTCTTTAACCAGCTGCTTCATGGGACAAAGATGAAAAGTCTCATCCTGTGTGATTTACTGCCTCAGTAAACCTGCTGGAGGGTTAATTAGTTATGTGCCAATTTCAACTTGATTGTACATAACAACAATCAATCAATCAAGCAATCAATCAATAAATAAATAAGGTTCAGGATCAGGCAAGGTATGCATCAAGGATGAATCCTATCTCCATACCTTTTCAATTGATATTCAGAATAGATCACATCAGAGGCTGTGCTCTATGATTAGGAATCTGGCATCAGAATTTAAGGAAGACTCATAAATAACCTGCATTATGTAGATGACACAACCTTGCTTACTGAAACTGAGGAAGATGTGTGTTTGCTGCAGAAGGTCAAGGACTGTATTCTTCAATATATATTGAAGCTCAACATAAAAAACAAGCAAAAAACCCCAAAACCCCCACAAAACCAAAAAACAACAACAACCCCAAAAAACTCCAACAATGATTCTTACCCCTGGGCTAAGGAAGAGATTGAGATTAGTTACAACTTCAGCTTGCTTAATTCTACAATCAATATTCTTGCACTATCAGTGAGGAAATTGGAAGAGGAATTGCTTTGGGAAAGTCTGCTGTTAGTAACCTCTCTACAGTACTGAAAAGCAATGGTGTCAGTCTAGAGACTAAGGTGTACCTGATCCAGGCCATGCTTTTCATAATTACTTCCTCTGCATAAGAATGATAATTAATAACTAAGGATTATAGAAGAAAAATTGATGCCTTTCCATTGTGGTGCTTGAGAAAAATGCTGAACATACTGCAGATTACCAGTAGAACAAACAGGTCCATCCCAGAGAGGGTGAAATCAAGCTGCTCCCTCGAGGCAAAGATTTGAAACTCCATCTCATATATTTTGGAAATGTGGCCAGAAGGAACCAGTCCTTGTGGAAAGATATCATGCTTGGAAAGGTAGAGAGACAACACAGGAGAGGAAGACGCAGGATGAGATGAATTGACTCAGTGACTGAAGAAATGAGAGTAAGTCTGTTGAACATAATAATATTGGCTCAGGATAGGGTAGGGTTCAGAGCTAATGTCCAAAGGGTCAATATGAGGCACAGCCAACTCAATGTCACGTAACAAAACAGCAACAACATATGGAATATATTTTAAACTGTAAGCACACAAAAATTCTACATAAGAAGAACACAATATTTTCAATGGCAGCCAACACATTTTCTCTGTAGGATTTAGAATGCTTTAAAATGACAAATCCATTCAATCTTTTTTGATAGATGGAAAGAAACAAAAAAAGAAAAACAAGCTCTGGTGACGTCCAAAATTTGCTCACTTAAGGCCAAGTAGAACTTTCAAAGGAATCCTTGGGTAATACAAATGGCTTATAACCAAAATGTTGAAGTTAAAGTTAACTGAAAATGCCTTTAAAGAAGATAGCTATTGGAAACTACAGAGCTCAGTTCTATTTGGACAAATAGAAGGTCCTTTTAAAAATCTTTTTAAAATTGTAGTTTGAACAAAAGTTTGCAAAGAAACTGAGTTTTTATTGACATTTTATTTTGCTTTATTACATAATTTATATCCTGTTCCAGATAGATAATTGCAATGCACATAATTTCTGATTATCCTTTACTCCAATGCAACTGGTAAACTTTACGAACTTTAGAGACACTATCTGTCTGAGAGCTAGGTAATGAATAAGGATAACAGAAAAACTGATATCTTTGAGTTGTGATATTGCAGAAGACTATTGAATATCTCATGAACTACAAAAAGAATAAACAATATGTCTTAGAGAAGGTATATTCAGAATGCTCCTTAAAGGCAAGGATGGCAAAATGCCATCTCACATACTTTGGACATATTATTAGGAGGGCTTTTCCTCAGAAAGGGACATCATGCTCGGAAATGTAGAGGGTCAGCCAGAGATGACCATTAACAATACATACTGACGTTGACTACAGCAGTAGTCTCAAGTATGTTAAAGATCATGAGGATATACCACAACAGGAAAGTGTTCAGATCTATTGTTCATAAGAGTTGCTATCGGTCATACCTCACTGCTTGTAAACAACAGTAACAACAACAGTCTTCACTTTGGTAAACATATCTCTCACTTCCCATACCCAATGACTACAATAAATCTTGTCCGTTAAAACATTAAAAAATTCATCTAATGCTCTAACTTCTGAAGGAATAGAATAGCATATAAAGTATACTATAAAATATTTTTAACACTTTGGAGTAAAATAAAGTATTTAGCAGAGGTTATAAACAACATCCTAAACTTTATTAAAATTTAACAGTGAAAATTTATCATCAGAAATAAACAATTTACATTTTATTTTGTAACTCTTGAGAAAATGCAGATGAGATGAAGTAGTGTAACTGAAGTAAATCATTCAGATTATATACTCATTTTGAGAGATCTTTTATATTCCCTGGAAATCAAATACGTAAATGTAAATCTCACCTCAGGTAATTTCCTCATGAGTTAGGTCAGCGCACATCAATCTTTAACAAAACATTTGATGTTATGGAAAATGTTTCCTGTGTTCCAGCTTACATGAAAGAAGTTGGATGAATATGTACAAGTGCAAGGTTGTCTTTCTTATACTTACAGGCAGAACAATAGTTTAGTATATAGTATATATGTATATATGTAAATGTAAATAAATTTCATGTTCCTTTTTCCTTGTATTACATTAAACAGTCCTAATTTCATAAAAGGGAGCTCTGGTGGTCTAGCAGCAAGAAGCTGCACTGAAATCCTGAAGGCACATAGTCCAAGGCCACCATGTGGAAGAAGGGTGGGAAATCTCCTCCAATGTCATTAACTGCCTCTGAAAAATTGCTGGAGGGTCAGCTATGAGTCAGTTCTGATTCAACAGTACACAACAAAAACCAAAATTTCAAAAATAGCATTAACATCATTAAATATAATCTACAAATAGGTTTACATCTTTTATCTCACTTAAATATAGATTTATCCTAACTGGTCAAAAGCCTCCACATAATTCCTCCGATTCATCTTTTTTTCTAAAAAGGAACTAATTACTGATTCCTCACTCTTGTATCAATGCCATGTAGTCATTATTTATTATAAGCTTACTATATACCTATACAATGTCAGTTTCAGACTACATATTTAGTCAATTTCCAACTGCAAAAATTGATAGAATTCCTTAATTTGCTCCTCTTTAATTTTAGCTTTTGCAATGGATATTCAAATAATGATTGTATTAATAGGTCATATTATTGTCTGATTCAAAGTGACCAATACTAGTCTATCTCAGATTGATAATTCCTAGAGTGTTAATGTTGTACATGTTGCATTTCATTTTTACAGCTTCTAATTTTCCTATATTCATATTTCATACATTCAATATCCCAGTTATTAATGGATGTTTACATCTATTTCTATTCAACTTCTAGAATATTCTGTTCTACTGACTATACCTCTAGAGTCACGGTGTCTAACAGTGCCCCTCTGAATTATTCATAGAGTTTCAACAGGCCAGTTATTTCAGAAGTACATTGGTCAGTCCTTCTTAGTCTGTCTAAATCAGAAAGCTCCACTGAAACCTATGCACCAAAGAGGAGGCACTAGTATTAAAATACCAGTGACACAATTTCTAACATGATGGCAAGCTACCCAAGTACAGTAAATTGACATACAAATACTATACTCCTACGAGCAAACATATTGCTCAGTATTTTCTACAATCTGTTGGGTCACCTTCTATGGGAGTGGGAATAAATATAGATCTTTTCCAACCAGTAGGAGAGGTAACTGCCTTCCAAATGTCCTGGTACAGAATAGTAAGCACATACAGGACTTCTTATGGTGGCTGGAAAATGTCAGTATCTTTTTTATTACTGAGTCCTTATTCTTGCTAATGCTTCAAAGCAGCTTGAAAATCTTCTCTTATCAGTATTGGCTCTTTATCATATACTACTTACTGAATTTTTTTTCAGTGTTGACCAATTCATTTTTCTACCACTAGTGAATCTGTGTATTCCCTCCATTTAATACTTCTTGAATCATTGAAGATATTTCCATAGATGCCAATTTTGCAATTTAAAGCTTTGATTTTGTGTTCTTTGAACTGGAGAAATGCAAAAGAATGCACTTTTTGTTGGTTTTTGTGCATGGTGAGGTGTGGATCTTGCTTGGGTTTTCTGCAGGTAGTTTTCCAATTTTGCCAGCACCATTTGTTAAAAGGCTGTCATTTTCCAACTTAATAAATTTCATCTCCTTGTCAAAAATCAGTTGACCATAGGTAGATGGACTGATTTCTGAATTCTCAATTCTATTCCATTGATCTATGTGTCTGTCATTATACCAGTACCACGCTCTCTTGACCACCATGGCAGTGTAGTAGGATTTGAAATCAGGGAGTGAGATGCCTCCTACCTTGTTTGTCTTTTTAAGGATTGCTTTGCTTATTATGGGCCTCTTTCCATTCCAAATGAAATGGGAGATTGCCTTTTCCATCTTGTTGAAGAATGGAATTGGAATTTGTATTGGAATTACATTGAATATGTAACTTGCCTTTGGTAGTATCGTCATTTTCACAACATTTTGTCTTCCTATTCATGAGTAAAAGATACTCTTCCACTTCTCCAGGTCTCTTTGTGTTTCTTGTTGAAATGTTTTGTAATTTTCTTTGAACAGATCCTTTGTGTTTCTGATTATATTTACTCCCAAGTATTTAATCTTATGATTAGGCATTGTGGATGGTATGGTTTTCCTCAGCTCCAGTTCTGTATTGTCTTTGTCACTGTAGAGAAATCCAGTTGACTTTTGTATGTTGATCTTATATCCTGCCACTTTGCTGAATTGGTCAACTATGTCCAGTATTTTTCTTGCTGAGTCTTTAGGGTTTTCTATCCCTATACTATCATATCACCTGCATGGAGAGATAATTTTACCTTCCTCTTTTCCAATTTGGATACCTCTTATTTCCTTTTCTTGCCTTAATTTTTTTGCCGAGACTTTCAATACAATATTGAATAGGAGAGGTGAGAGTGGGCATCCTTGCTTAGTTCTTGTTCTCAAAGGGAATGCCTTTTATCTCTCTATTGAGAACAATGTTGGCTCTTGGGTTTGTGTATACACTTTTTTTACTATGTTGCAGAAGTTCCCCTCTAATCTTATTTTTTGAGTATTTTAATCAGGAAAGGGTATTGGATTTTTGTCAAAGGCCTTTTATGCATCAATTGGTTCTTGTTCGTTGCTTTTTTAATATGATGAATTACACTGATTGTTTTTCTTATGTTGAACCATTCTTGCATACCTGTGATGAATCTAACTTGGTCATGGTGAATTAATTTCTATTGGCCAAGATTTTATTCAGGATTTATAAACTTAATTAAAGAAAATCTTAAAGAACTCTAGAAGTTCTAATCCACAACCTAAACAGTCTTCCAAGCATCTTGGAAAATCTGTAACCAGGGGAGGATAAAATAGACGAATAGGACCTTCTAAGAATTAAACCCCTATGCATATCCAAAAACTTCTCCAACAAGGTAAAAAGGGAAATTACAGATTGGGAAAAAATGACATGTCAGGTAAGGGATTTATAAAATACTCGAGCACCACAACAAAATAAAGGTAAATAACCCAGTTGAAAAATGGTCCCAGGCTATAAACAGACACTTAAACAAAGAAGACATTTAGATGGCCAACAAGCACATGAAGAAATGTTCAAAATGCTTAGCTCTAATCAAAACAACTTCAAGATATCATCTCACCCCAGTAAGAATAACATTCAAAATTCAAAAGAGCACCAAACAGCAAATGCTGGTGAGGTTGCAGAAAAACTGGAACCTTTATTCACTGTTTGTGGGAGTATAAAATGGTTCAACCACTATGAAAGGCTGTATGGCACTTTCTCAAAAAAGTTGCAAATATAAATACCATTTGACCCAGCAATTCCACTACTGGGAATATACCCTAAAGAAACCATAACTGCCCCCCAAGCAGAAATGTGCACACCCATATTTATTGCTACTTTGTTCACAATAGCAAAGAATTGGAAACAACCCAAGTGCCCATCAACAAACAATGGCTGGAAAAACTATGGTATATTCACACACTGAAATAATATGCTGCACTTTAAAACAAGGAATTCCTGGAATATAACACAAAATGGGTGGGGCTGGAGGACATTGTGCTGAGTGAAATATCTCAGTCACAAAAGTACAAATATTGCAAAGGCCGACTGTTGTAAAATGGGATTGACATTGGGGTTGAGGGAAGACTGAGAAAGAGGGGATAAATAATATATACTGCATT
>NW_006399887.1:6585398-6598957 GCF_000299155.1 Elephantulus edwardii
TGTGCGGGGAGAAGGGTGCAACAATGAATGAGTGGAATCCCAAAATCTCTGTAGATGTTCATTGAAATGAAAAATAAACAACCTAAATTAAAAAAAATGAATAAAAGAAAGAAATGCAAAATTAGTTCTATTTTTTTATTTTTTTTTATTCTCCTGCTCTAAGTCTTTGCACATTCCATTATAAGACTTCACTGTTTTCTCATAATCCGCTTGAAAATCTCCCATGAGCTCTTTTACTTTAGCATCTTCTCCTTTTGTTTTGGCTTCTCAACTATCTAGTGCAATTTTCAGAGTCTCTACTGACACCATTTTGGTCTTCCCCCCTTCTGTATTCTGCACTATTTATGGATATCTGTGATGTCATTCCACAGCTTACCTGCTCTTTGATTCTTATTGTTGAATGTCACACATATGTTCTTTTTAAAGAAAACTTTTAAATTCATGTTGGATAGAACCAAGATACTTCTTTAGTTCGTAACAACATGTTTTCATTTTCTTCAAGTTTAACTTGAACTTGATAGTTTGTTCCACAGTCAACACCTGGCCTTGTTTGGACTGCTGATATTGAGCTTCTCCAATGATTCTTCCCACAGATACAGTCAATCTGATTTCTGTGCACTTTTACAAGTAAAGACCATGATTATAGTTGTTCTCTGTGTTTCTTAAAAAAAATATTTGCTGTGAATGGATCACTGAATGTACAAACCAAGTCTTTTGATCTCTTGTTTCAAAGTTCATTCTTTCCAAATAGAATTTTTTTTCTACTTTGTTTCCAACTGTTGCATTTCAGTCACCAATTATTATTCATGAATCTGCAAGAATTTCAGGCTGAATTTAGAATGGCCTGTGGTACCAGGGTTATCATTGCTCATGTTAGATAGATCTTGGCTGAAAGCACAGTATATTAAAAGAATGTCTATTTGTTCTTTATTGACTATGCAAAGGCATTTTACCATGTGGATTTTACAAACTATGGATAACATTAAGAAGAATGGGAATCCCAGAACACTTAATTATGCTATGTTGAATCTATACTTAGATCAAGAAGCTATTGTCCAAACAGAGCAAGGGGTCACTGCATGGTTTGAAATCATAAAGATGTGTATCATGGTAGTATTCTTTCTCCATACCCATTCAAATTTTATACTGTGCTAATCATTAGAGAATCCGGGATTTACAAACATCAGGGTTGCATCAGGATTAGAGAAAGACCTCTCAACATCCTGCATTGTGTCGATGACAACCTTCTTTTCTGAAAGTGAGTAGGGCCTGAAGCACTTGCTGCAGAAGATCAAAGATTGCAAACTTCAAAATGGATTATATTTCAACATAAAGAAAACAAAAATCTTCACCACTGGGCCAATAAACAACATGAGGGTAGATAGAAAAAAGATCAAAATGGTCAATTATTTAATCTTTCTTGTATCCACAATCAGCATCCTTGATGCCAGAAGTTAAGTGATCAAGAGAAGAATAACATTGGTAACATCTGCTTTCAGGGCTTTTCTAAAGTACTGAGGAACGATGATGTCATTTTAAAGAC
Organism: Elephantulus edwardii; assembly: GCF_000299155.1. NCBI lineage: Eukaryota > Metazoa > Chordata > Mammalia > Macroscelidea > Macroscelididae > Elephantulus > Elephantulus edwardii. The sequence continues at coordinate 6,586,942 of NW_006399887.1, forward strand.
TAAGGTGTGCTTTCAGGCCCTGGTCTTTGAAATCACTTGTTATGCATCTGAGATCTCCACAATGAGTAAGGATGACAGAGAATCAAGGCCTTTAAATTGTAGTATTAGAGAAGTGTGCTGAATATACCATGCACTGCCAAAAGACCAAATAGATAATGTCATGGAGAGAGTGCCACAAGATTGCTCCTTGTGAACAAGAATAGCAAAGTTATATCTCACACAATTTTGGCATGTTGTTAGGAGAGGTATTCCTTGAAGGATGTTATCCTGCTTCGAAAGGTAGAGAGTCAGTGAAAGAGAAGAAGATCTTCAAGAAAGATGGATTGAGATATGACACAGCTATTTCACTGCTTGGAATATACCCTGCGAAAATAAGAACTGAAGCACAAAGGGAGACTTGCACACCAATGTTCATAGCACCGTTATTCACCATCACAAGAAAATGGAAACATCCCAGATATCCAACCACAACTGAATGGAGAGATTATGGTACATTCACATCATGGAATACTACACAGCATGCAGGAGCAATGATTTTGTAAATTACTACCTAACTTGGGAGAGACTAGAGAGCATTATGTTGAGTGAACTAACTTGGTCCCATAAGGATAAATAAATACTGTATAAGACCATTATTGTAGAAATAGTGTGAGGATCCAAAAGGGGGAGGGTAGAAGCAGAGAGTGAGAATGAGCAGGGAGTAGGGGTGGGGAAGTGTTATTAATCATAGGGCCATACTATTTGATGGGTAGAGGGGGTGGGGATTAAGGAAATAGGTAAGTTCCTGTGTTAAAAACAATGTATTAAAACTGTGTAAATAAACCAGTATAATAATAATAATAACAGAGATAGCTTGACACAGTGTGTGTAACAGTGGGTTCAAGTGTGTTTGGGATGATAAGGATGGCACAGAGTAAGACAGTGTTCAGATCTTTTGTTTATAAAGTTACTATGAGTTGTACTTAACTCTATGGTACTTAACAACAACATCATATACCCAAGGAGTTCTGGTGTCATAATCCGTATGGAGTTTCACTGCAGGTTCCAATCCACCAATGTTGCTGCATGAGAAAGATCTACAGCTAAGGACAATGCTCTAGAGGTTAGTTATGAATCAATTTCAACTCAGTGGCAACAAGTAGTAGAGTGATAGTATTTTCATATATACTAGATTGACACAACCTTGCTCGCTGAAACTGAGGAGGACCTCATGCACTTACTGCAGAGGGTCAAGGACTGCAGCCTCCAATATGGACTGAGGCTCAATGTTAAGAAGACAAAAATTCTCACCACTGGACAAATCGGTAGCATCAGGATGGATGGCGAAGAGATTGAGATTGTTCACAGCTTCAGTTTGCTCGGCTCCACGGTCAACACTCTTGGCACCAGTAGCCAGGAAATAAAAAAAAAAAACATATTGCGATGGGAAAGTCTGCGGTTAGGGACCTCTCCAAAATACTCAAGAGCAACAGTGTCTCTCAGGAGACTAAGGTGCGCCTGATACAGGCCATGGTTTTTGCAATCACTTGTTATGCATCAGAGAGTTGGACAATGACTAGGGAGGATAGAAGGAGAATTGACGCCTTTGAGCTGTGGTGCTGGAGAAGAGTATTGAATGTACCATGGACTGCCAAGAAAACAAACAGATTCATTGTAGAGAGGATTAAACCAGGCTGCTCCTTGGAGGCAAGGATTCTGGGGCTTCATCTGACATACTTTGGACATGTTGTAAGGAGGGACAGGTCTTTGGAGAGGTACATCATGCTGGGTAGAGTGCAGGGACAGCGCAGGAGGGTAAGACCCTCTATGAGGTGGATTGATTCGGTGACTGGGGTACTCGGGATGGGTTTGTCAGGGGCAATGAGATTGGCACAGGATAGAGCACGGTTTAGGGCTGTTGTACATAGGGTCGCTATGAGTCTCAAACGACTCGACGGCACATAACAACAACAACAACTAGATATTGCACTGGGAAAGACTGTAGACAAGGACTTCTCCAAATTACTAAGTAGCAATTACTTCCATTTGAGGACAAAGGTGTGTGCTTGATTCTGGCCAGTGACTTTTTTAGCCACTTGCTATGCATCTGAGATCTGGACAATGAATAAGGATGACAGAGAAGAATTGGTGTCTTTAAATTGTGGTTTGGAGAAGAGTGCTGAATTCTCCATGGACTGCCAAAAGAACAGCTATGTCTTTGAGAGGGTACAATGGGAGTGTTCCCTGGAGGCAAAGATTATGAAGCTTCATCTCAGATATGTTGGGCACGTTGCCTGAAGAGATTATACCTTAACAAGGAACATCATGCTTGGGAAGTTTAAGGGACAGCGAAGGGGCAACCAGGTAGATTAACATAGTGTCTGTAGCAATGGGCTTGAGGGTGTCAAAGATTTTGAAGATGGCACAGGATAGGAAAGGGTTCAGATTTGTTGTTCATAAGGTCACTATGAGTCATTCTCGACTCAACAGCAAATCACAACATCAAGGTTATGTCTAGGAAACTTTATATCACTTAACATGGGTATATTTTTAGAAAAAAATCAGTCCTTGGAGAAAGACGTACTCGGAAAGGTAGAGGATTGGTGAAAGAGAGTACTACCCTCAACTAGATAGATCATCACAGTATCCACTACAGTAGATTTGACTATGAAAGAAATGTGAAGATGGCATAGGATTGGTCGTAGCTCAGATCTATTTTTCATAGGGTCACTGTTAGTGATAGTGGATTCATTGGCACCTAATAATGACAATGGTTGTGTCGATCTCTATATTCTATTCTGTCAACTTTATCTTTCGACTGCAATACTAATTATATGTTAACTTTAGCTCAGAGATTTTGTAAAATGTTGTGATGTCTGATAAGAATGTTTCTTATCAAAGTTTATTGTTGGGCTGTTTGTTATTTTAAAAAATTTCCTTTCTTAGTAATTAGTTGCAATTTATTCCATCATATAAACATTTTTTTCTTCATACAAAAAGGTGTATATCAGGGTTGTATCCTCTCTCCAAATCTATTCAAATATGTATGCTGAGTAAATCATTCAAGAATATATAGACTTTATGAAGAAGAGTGTGGTATCAGGTTTGGAGGACAGCTCATCAACAACCTGTATTATGCAGATGACACAATCTTGCTTGTTGAAAATGAAGAGGACCTGAAGCACTTGCTCCAGAGGATCAAGGTCTGCAGTTCTCAAGATAGATTGTATTTCAATGTCAAATAAACAAAAATGGCCCAATAGACAACATCATGATGGACGGAGAAAAGATTGATGCTGTCAACTATTTCATCTTGTTTGGATCCACAGTCAATACCCTTGGTGCAAGCAGGCAGGAGATTGGGAGATTAAGAGCCTTGAGAAAAACCATCTTTCAGGGATCTCTCCAATGCCCTTAATGATGTCAGTCTAGACTAAGGTGCACCTGATTCAGGCCGTAATCATTGCAATCACCTGCTATGTATCTGAGAGCTGGACAATGCATATGAATGACAGTAAAAGAATTGACACATTTGATTTTCAGTGTTGGAGAAGAGTGCTTCATATCCTGTGGATTGCCAAAAGAACAGACAAATAGGTATTGGAAAAAGTGAACCAGAATGTTTCTTGGAGGCAAAGTTAATGAAGCTTCACCTCACATATTTTGGACACATTGTTAGACAAGGCTATTCTTTGGAAAAAGACATAATGCGTGAAAATATGGAGGGTGAACTAGGAGAAGACCTTCAATGGGACAGATTGATGTAATGTCTCTGGCAATGGACTCAAATGTGCTGGAGATGAGGATATTGCAGGATAGGACAGAATTCAGATTTCTTTTTCGTGGGGTCACTATGAGTCATACTCGACTTGATGGCACTTAACAATAACAATAATAGCTAATTTAATGACAGTCTTTTCATCCAAGGTTATGAAGTTTTTAATTGTTTCACTGTGTTTAATGCCCTTCAATAAGAGTTTATATATGTAGATTCTGCTTACAGAATTGTTTAGGGCAAGGGTTGGAAATTGTCCATCTTTCTTCTGTGGAGCCATTTGTGGATTCAAGCTGCCAGAAAATCACCCCTTCTAAGTAATCAGTGCAACTCCCTATTGACTGACTATCAGTTACTAGAAATAATCATGTATTCAATATTGCAACCAATTTTGTTAGGAGTCTTGTTTGAAAGGGTGACCTGAAAATAGGCTAAATGATCCAGAAAAGCAGACAATAGTATAATCTGAAAGCATGAGGTCTGTAATTTATGGTTTTTAGAAAGGGAAAAAGGAGCTATAATAAAGAAGCATCTAAGAGGAGCAGTAAGGTATCTCTCTTAATTCGAGATCCTGTGATAAAATAGATGGGGAGATGTACAGGGAAAATTATGCCTTCAGGGGACAGCAAGACTCCAGCTAGAGCAAGAAGGAAATCTTTAAAAGGAAGCTGAATGTGTTGGAAAGTATAATCACTGATTACTAACTTCTAAAAGCAGAGGAGAAGTTTGCTACAGCTGGAGATAGGGTCATACTAGAGAATGAAAATACAAGCAAGGTGGAATATCTTAGAAGTCTTAAACTTTCAGTCTTGGTTGTTTCAAACATTGATGGGAAATACTTCAGTAAATCCTCAGATTAAGAAACTCAGAGTTACGAACAAGGAATGAAGAACAACAGATGGCTGTAAGCCTTACTCTTTAAAACTTTGACTTAAATGCAATGTAAGAAATGAACATAATGTTTAGTGTTTTTCAGGAGAATATTGCAATATTTCAGTAGTTCATTAGTTCAAGGAAGGAGAAGGCTGCCTTTCATTATACTGGGTTGAGTGTGTAACTTTGTACTTTTTTATATTTTTTTTATTTGTTTGCCTACAATGTGTTTCACACTACTCCTCATTCATAGTGTTTCATACAATCATTCTCAGACATTATATTTTATAAAATTAATCAATATTGGACCTTGCCCATTATTACCCTGTCTTTTTACCCAAATCCTTCCCATTTCTTTCACCCGTCCCTCCACCCACCAAACTGTGCAATCCTCTGGTTTTGCCCCTACCCATCCTCAACCTGCTACTCCCTCCACTTCCTACCTTGGGTTCCCGGGCATGTTTTACTGGTTATACTTATATTTTTACAATAATTATCTTTCATAGTATTTGTCCTTTTGATATTGAGTTAGTTCAGCATAATACTCTCCATTCTCTTCCAAGTTATGTAGTATTTTTCGAAATCATTGTCCCTGGGTGCTACATAGTATTTTGTGTGAATGTACTACAATTTCTCAATCCATTCAGTTGTGGTTGAACATCTGGGCTTTTTCCAAGTTCTTGGGATAGTGAACAATGCTGCTATGAACACTGGAGTACAAATATCCATTTCTGCTAAGATCTAATTTCCTTGTGTAGTCTTGTATTAATATGGGATAGACTCAAGGTCCAATTTGGTTCCTGTGGACTTGATTTAATTTTCCTCAGCTTCAGCTTGAACTTGTATGTAAGTAGTTCGTGGTCTGTTCCACAATCAGCACCTGGCCTAGTTTTCACAGATGATATTGAGTTTCTCCAAAGGTTCTTTCCACAGGTGAAATCAGTCTGATTCCTATGCATATCATCAGGTGAAATCCATGTGTATAGCCTGCATTTGTTTCTTATAAAATATATTTGCAATAATTATGTCTTTGTGCAAAATTCTGTTATTCTATCTCTGGCTTCACTTCTGTCACCAAGTCTATGTTTTCCAACTGGTGATCTTTCTTCTTGACTCCCAACTTTTGTATTCTAGTCACCCATTATTTTTTTTTTCAGTCACCCATTATTATTAATGCATCTTGATTGCTTGTTCAATCAATCTCTGACTGCAAAAGTTGGTAGAAATCTTCTATTTGCCTCCTCTTTGGCTCTGGCTATTGCTTCATATATTTCAGTTATGGTGGTATTCACTGGACTTCCTTGTAAGACAAATTCCATTGGGAAAGTCTGCTGTTAGAGACCTCTCCAAGGTACTGAAGAGCAACATTGTCAGTCTGGAGAATAAGGTGTGCCTGATAGAGGCCATGGTTTTTGTAATTACTTGCTATGCATCAGAGAGCTGGACAATGATTAGGGATGATAGAAAGGGAGTTGATGCCTTTGAGATGTGGTGCTAGAGAAGAGTATTGAATATTCCATGGACTGCTAGGAGAATAAATAAATTCTTTCTGGAGAGGGTGAAATCAGGATGCTCCTTGGAGGCAAGGATTCGGAAGCTTTGTCTGACATACTTTGGACATGTTGCAAGGCAGGATCAGTCTCTGGAGAGGAACATCATGCTTGGGAGAGTGGAGAGACAACGCAGGAGGGGAAGACCCTCGATGAGATGGATTGATTCAGCCACTGTGGTAATGGGAATAGGTGTGTTGGAGACAATGAAATTAAGAAGGGATAGAGCAGGGTTTAAGGTTGTTGTACATAGTGTTGCAGGCGACTTGATAGCACATAACAATAACAACAACAATAGCCTTGTATTTGACATTTCCTTCTTATATGTCCTGTAATCACAGCTTCAAAGCATTAATCTAACGTAAATTCTACCAATGTATCAAAGTTGTTGTTGTTGTGTACCATTGAGTCAGAGCCGACCCATAGCTGACACTCCAGTGGGTTTTCAGAAACACAGGAGGAGATTGCACATCATTATCTCATGGAGCAACTCGTGGATTCCAACTGCATGTCATTGAGATTGCAGCACAGCTTCTTGCCACTAATAAGGTTATCAGAAAGAAGTGAAATTCCATAGGTCACTGCAAAAGCATTAAGCTAATTGTTTTTGTTAAGTGGCATAAAGTCAAGTACAATTCATAACAAATGCATAAAAATATATTAATCCTGTCCTATTTTATACCATTCTTATCATCCTTGACACATTTTGTCCATTGCTGCAGGCTCTGTATCAATATATTTCATTGAGAATCTTCCTCTGCTTCACTGACCCTCTACCATTCCAGGCATGATATCTCTTTCCAAGGAATAGCCTCTTCTAACAATGTGCCAAAATATGTGAGATGAAGTTTCACCATCTTTGCCTTCAAGGAACATTCTGATTGCACTTTCTCCTAGATGTATCTGTTTTTTGGCAGTCCATAGGTCATTTAACAGTCTTCTCCAACACCACAGCTCAAATGTACTGATTCTTCTCCTGTCATCCTTATTCATTTCCCAGCTGTCTGCTGCATAGACTGACATCATTGCTCTTTAAGACTTGAAGAGATCCCTAAAAGCAGATTTTCTCAATGCTATTTGTATGTCTCCTAATCTCTTGACTCTTGGTACCAAGGGTATTGACTGTGGATCAAAACAAGATGAAATAATTGATAATATTATCTTTTTCTCCATCTATCATGATGTTGCTTATTGACCAGTGGTGAGGATTATTGTTTATTTGTTGTTGGAATGTAACCCATATTGAAGATAACAGACCTTGGTCCTCTGGAGCAAGTACTTCATGTCCTTCTCACATTTGGCAAGCAAGATTGTGTTGTCAGAACATTACAGGTTACCCAAAGCCTTCCTCCAATACTTGTGCAACACTCTTCTTCATAAAGTCCAGCTTCTAGAACGATAAAGTGAGAATGACAGAGCATATCAAAGGCTCTGTTCTCATGAAAACCATAATTAGTATTAAGCAATTCAGGGAGCTATTTGAAGAAATAGGCTTAATGATAATTTTATTCAAAATGTCAAAACAGGCCTTATTTTAATGCAAGAAAAGACTTGAAGAGTTTTAAAGACTTGAAAGGTGCAGGGGCATCAAGTTAAGTTGGTGGTGGCCCAGAGGTAAGAATCTGCACTGCAATCTTGAAGGCACACAGTTCGAATTCACCAGCTGCTCCATGGGAGAAAGATGAGCAACCTCATCCTGTACGACTAAACTGCCTCTGAAAGCCTGCCAGAGGACCAGCTAAGGGTCTGTGCTTGGTATCAGGAGTCAGGAAATAAGGAAATGTATTTCCCTGGGACATCTGCAGTTTGAAACCTTTCCAAATTATTGACGAGAAGTAATGTCTGTTTGAGGACTAAGATGCAGCTTATTCAAGCCATAGTTTCCCCCATTAACTATGCAACCAAGACCTAGACAATGAATAAGGATGACAGAAAAAGAATTTATGCCTTTGAGCTGTGGTGTGGGAGAAGGGCACTGAACAATCCATGGACGGTCAAGAGAATGAACAGATATGTCTTGGAGATGTCTTACAGCAGGAGTACTCTTTGGGAGCAAGAATAATAAAGCTTCACCTCATACTTTGAACATGTTGCTAGGAGGTGCTATTCCTTTTAGAGGGACATGATGTTGGGAAGGGTGGAAGGTCTGCAAAGGAGGGAAAAACCCTCAATCAGATGGATTGACACTTTCAAGTGCTACAATAAGCTCTTGTGTGTTAGGAAGTATGAGGATGGAGCAGGAGAGAACAGGGTTGAGATCTTTTGCTCATAAGGTTGCTATGAGTTGAGCTTCACTCAGCCAACAATAACAACAACAGCAAGTCAAAACCAACTCATAACTGACTCTCTACTGTGTTTTCAAGGCTGTATATAACATGGGAGAAAATTATCCATGTTTCTCCAGTAGAACTGATGGTGGGGTCCATCCACCAGAGAGGTGTGTTCTTTCATTTGACTAGGTCACCAGAGATGCCTAAAGAAGATTAACATGCACAAGGACAGATTTTCAGCATTATCAGTCATTTGTTATTAGTTGTTATTAGGTGTCATTGTATCATCTCTGACTCATAGTGACTCATAGTACAATAAAATGAAGCCTTGCATGAAAAAAAAAATGATCAAGAGATACTCCTCAGAGTAATCAACTTAAAAGACACACCTGTAGTAAGACTTTCACCAAGCAAAGGGTCTTCATTTGCTAATATGGCAAGACTCAAAATAAGAAGCACAGCTGTAAACATCCATTAATAAATGGAACGTGGTAGTGCTGTTATGTGCCCTCCAGTCAGAACTAACCCACAGCTGACCCTCCAGCAGGTTTTCAGAGACAATAAATCACTTGGGAGGAGTTTGCACATCCTTCTTTTGAGGAGCAGCTAGTGGGTTCAGATTATGTGCCTTTGGGACTGTAGCACAGATTCTTACTGCTAGGCCACCAGAGCTTCCTATATTTGAAGTATAAATCTAAGAAAATTAGAAGTTCTGAAAATTGAAATGAAACGCATAAAGATCAACATCCATAAGTGAGCTGAGATGGTATTGGCCATTTAGCATCGGATAATCATTTTCTATGCTAGGAATCACAAACTAAAAAGGAAATATTACACTCATTGTAAAAAAAAAATTCAAGATCTTTCCTGAAGTACACTGTTGTGTGTGATAGGATATTATCCATATGCATACAAAGAACACCTGATAATACAACTGTTGTTGTTTTTGTTGTTGTTATGTGCTGTCGAGTCTCCTGTGACTCATAGTGACCCTATGTAAAATAGCTCTTAAGCCTGCCCTGTTCTGAGCCAACCTCACCGACTCTGACACACCTGCTCCCATTGCCCGAGCCACTGTATCTATACATCTCATGCAGGGTTTTTCTCTCCTGCGCTGTCCCTCCACCCTTCTGAGTATGAATGATTATTAAAATATATCCACCAACCATGAAAACAAAAATCAAGAAACTGAGATTTCTTACAAACTTCTGCAGTCTGAAATTGGTCCAATATGAAATAAAAATTAAAAAATAATAGTTGGTATCCAGAATGCAAAATTGAAAACAAAAAAGAGGGGTGGGTAGATAGAAAATAAGGCCTTGGTAAAGGAAATGACGGCAAAGATCAAATGACAGAAATTTTACAATGATTTATTCATTGAATATTTAAAAAAAATAATAAACAGGAGCCTCATCTGTTGGACTACACGTGAATGAGATTCATACATGTGTGGAAAGAGAAAGTGGCGAAGTTCAATATTGGCTGTCAAAATAAGGCCGCAGGTTCCTGCGGAAGGGATCATCAGTTAATCACAGAGGTGTTCAAATTAAAAATGCATAAAAGTTCAAACAAAAGTGAAATAAGTCCACAAAATCCAAAATAGGACATTGACTTATCCCCCATGAATTTCAAAACCTTATCAAGAATAAATTTGATGCCTTGAACACTAATTACCAAAACCAGATGAGTTATAAAACCATCTGTGAAGAAAGCGAAAGACAGGAGAAAGAAAAGACCAAAACGAATGGTAAAAGAAATTCTGAAAATTACACTAGAATTTTTACAGGTAAAAACAAAGGGAAGGAATGTTCAAGTATAAAGGATGGGAAGAAGATTTCCAAGAGCAATAAACAAAACAAATAATTTAATGAAATATACAAAGAAATGTACCAGTAGCCAGGAAATTAAAAGATGAATTGCAATGGGAAAGTGTGCTATCAGAGACATCTCCAAAGAACTGAAGAGCAACGATGTCAGTCTGGAGACTAAGGTGCACCTAATACAGGCCACGGTCTTTGCAGTTACTTGCTATGCATCAGAGAGCTAGACAATGACTATAGATGATAGGATAATTAATGCCTTTGAGCTGTGGTGCTGGAGAAGAGTATTGAATATACCATAAACTGTCAGGAGAACAAACAAGTTTGTCCTGGAGAGGGTGAATGAAGCCAGGCTGCTCCATGGAGGCAAGGATACTGAAGCTTCATCTGACATATTTTGAACATGTTGCAAGGCAGGATCAATCCTTGGAGAAAGACATCATGCTTGGGAGGGTACAGGGACAGCCCAGGAGAGGAAGACCCTAGATGAGATGGATAGATTCAGTCATTGGGGTAATGGGGATATGTGTGTCAGAGACAATGAGATTGGCAAGGGGTAGAGCAGGGTTTAGGTTTGTTGTACATAGGGTCACTATGAGTCACAGGTGACTTGATGGCACATAACAACAACAACAAAGGAGAATAACACACTTGGCTTATCTCAATCAGAAAAAATAGAAGAACAAATTAGAGCCTCAGCTTACATTACTGAATGACATTGTGGGCAAAATATTGAGTAGACAGTAGTCATCAGAAGAAATAAGAGTCACTGTACTGAAAAAAATTATTAATATTCAATCCTTTAAATTTCATACAATTAAAAACCAATGGTAATGGAGGAAGAAGCCCAAGCACACTGAAGAAATAGGCAACAAATAAGGTTTTAAGAATTGACAGAAGTGCTTTGCCTATTCGGGGTTTCTTGCCTCTCCAAGTAAATTTACTAATTTCCCTTTCAATATGCTTGAAAAGGAATTTGTTATCTTGATTGGGATTGCATTGAATATGTAGACTGCTTTAGTAGGATTGTCATTTTCACGATACTGAGTCTTCCTATCCATGAACAGGGCACATTTTTCTATTTATTTAGGTTTTTTTATTGTGTCTTGCAGAAGTGCTCTGTAGTTTCTTTGTATAGGTCTTTTGTATCTCTAGTTACGTTCAATCCTAAATATCTCAATTTGTTGGAAATGATACTGTTTTCTTGGTTTCCTTCTCTGAGTTCTTTTTGTTACTCTAGAGGAATCCTATTGATTTTTTTATATTAAACTTATAATCTACCACTTTATGAAATTGGCCTACTAGCTCAAACAGGCAGTTTTGGGGTGGGTTTTTTTGTGAGTTTTCTGTGTACATTATCATAACATCAGCATATAGCGACAGAAGATGCCATTCTGGCTTCTAAATATATATAATATATATTCTAAACATATATATTATTCTAAACATATATATATATTGTAAACATATATATCTCCCACTGTCCAACCCATGACCTGACAGCTTGTCAGAGATATTTTTTTTCTTCTTCCTGTGTCCAGTGTCTCGTGAGTTTACTTGTACTGTCTCTGAAGGGATGGTGATGTGTCCTGTAGAACTCCTGTATAGATTGTCAGGTCATGGGTCGGACAATGGGAGATTAATTAATTCTGAAGGCATTTGGTAGAAATGAAGTGGTATCCTGCTGGAGGGTGGAGCTGGGAAATAAGTGGATCAAGGCACTGGGCTAAGGGCAGGGACTACACTGTA
>NW_006399887.1:6602400-6640481 GCF_000299155.1 Elephantulus edwardii
TTAGAGAGAGAGAGAGAGAACCCTATTTGTGTACTTCACCTTAAATAAGAATAATTTGTAACTACTCCAACTTATTTATAAATTCAGCTTAAAAACAGACTTAGGGAGTGATTTGCTTTGTAACTTGGGGACTGTATTAGCACTCTCTCTTCCCTGGTTATATCTCCTCTCCCTCTTCCATATTGATTCTCTGTTTTTATTTATTCATTATGTTATTTTGCTAAAATAAATAGTATTATCCTTATATCAAAAAGTCACCTAAATGTTATTATCCCTAAATCTTATTTATTTTCAAACTTAATTTCTAATCATTTTACTTTTATTAAGTTAACACTTTCAGTCTTGTCTTGTTTTGATATATCCATGTTGGTAAATCTGATGGACATTTTTCGTATTTCATATTTCTTACTTATCAGTAGCATTCCATTTAGATGATGCCTCCTTAATGAATTTTTTTTTATTTCAACAAGCAATGTCTTGGCTTCTTATTTCTCCTAGGAAATCTCTCTCTCTCAGCATCCTCATTTGTGGGTTTCCCCCTTCTTCAAAATTCTCAACTGTGTAGTGTCTCAGATTATGCTTCTGTATCAATATTCACTATTTGGATGATCTTTGTGTAGTTCACGGATTTATATAGCTCATGTATGTTTACAATTGACTCACAGTCATTTGAACGTAATTCAAAGAAGAATTTGTATCTTTGAATTATGATGTTGACAAAGAATGTTTAGTATGACATCTCCTTTCAAAATAACAAATAAATAGGTCTTAAAGGAAGTTATAGAGCACTTCTTAGAAGCAAACATGATGAGATTTTTGTCTCACATATTTTGTGCATTATCTGTTATTTGGAGGGGTAAGTGTTTGGTAAAATATACCATGCTTGCTAGGGTAGAAGGTCAAAGAAAAAGAAGAAAGCTTGCAATGAGTTGTATTGGCACAGAGACTCCAACAATATAATCAAAGATAGCAAACTGTGAGGGTAGTATATGATCAGGCAGTGTTTTGTTCTGTTACGTCTAGAGTCATGATGTGTTTGAGCCAAATTGGCAATGTCCAGTGACAAAATGTGTTGATAATTTACAAATTCTTACTTCTGGGTCCCATCTTCCCCTCCCCCTACTCCTAAATTTCACATTTATATTTAACTGCATCTTTGCTTTCTCCTCTAGGTGATGCTATGAAAAACACTGTAGAAAAAAACAGAACCTGTTCTAGGTGTTTTAAGAGGATAGTTGATTAATATACATAATCAGAGGCTTATATAACCTTTAAAAAATAGTGTGAACAAAGGTTAAGAAGTCTAATTTCAGGAATTCTTGAAGTAAGTGCATACAAAGTAGCTCCATCAGTATTTTCTACTTTGTACAGCAAAGAATTAGGCAGTTCTCATGAGAATTCGTAAAAGCTGTAAGGCAAAACTCCAGCTCTGCTATCTGCCAGCGCCCACAGTCTGTCTATAGCTGCCATTTGGGAACAATGTATTCTCTTCTGCCTTCCAAATTCTTTGCAAGTGCCAATCATTAGCAGTGTCAACATAACATAATAGGAAAGGAAGGCTTCCAGATTCACATCCCTTTGGTACATGAAAGCACAAAATGATATGAGTATCAACAAATTGTATTGAGTACAGATGTCTTATTTTTAACTCATCCATAAACTATAAATTGTAACAATTCCTTTTGGTACAGCAATTCTGTGTATTTCTTTCATCAAGAGAATATTTTTTCCATGTACTTGTGGTGGTGAATAATGCTTCTATGAACATTAATGTACAATTTTCTGGTTGTGCCTCAGTTCTCATTTTCTCAGGGTATATTATAGTAATGGAATAGCTGGGCCATATGGGATTTCTATGTTCAACTTTTTTAGGAAGTGCCAAACTGCCTTCCAGAATGGTTATACCATTTTAAAATCCCACCATTTATGTATAATAATTCCTTTTTTTGCTACATCCTCTCCAACAAGTGTCTAACCACAAATGAATGGATAAAGAAATTATGGTACATTCACACATTGGAAAACTGTGCAGCACACAGGAGCAATGATTTTGTAAATTATTACCTAAATTGGGAGGGACTGTAGAGCATTATGCTGAGTGAATTAACTGAGTCCCATAAGGACAAATACTGTATAAACCCATTATTGTGGAATGAGTATAAGGATCCAAGAGGGGTGAGAGGTTGGAAGCAGACGGATGTGGATGTGCAGGGGGAGAGGGGATTAATCATGGGGTTGCCCAATCTGATAGGTGTGAGGTGAGGGAAATTGAAAGAATTTGTCCTTGAAAAAATATATTCAAGGGAGCTCTGGTAGCCTAGTTGCAAGAAGCTGCACTGCAATCCCAGAGTCACACGGTTCAAATCCACCAGATGCTCTGCTGGAGAAGGAGGGAGAATCTCCTCCTGTACCAGTCAGATCTGATTTGATGGTACACACACAAAAATAATAATAAAATAAAAATTTAAAAAATATTCAAATTTTGTAAATAAACAAGTACAAAATTTAAAAGATCTCCCCTAAAAGGGAGAATATTGAAAGAATACACAGAATCATTATTACAAATATATTTGATTAGTTAAAAATTACATCAAGATGTAGATATGACTGTAAAACGAGCAAGGGCCACATGGGTAGCATCATATCTGTCCTTTACGAATTTCACATGCCTCCCCACAGTATCAATAACACAAAACTAATTACCATGAGGTCAGACATGACTTCCACATGCCCATGCCTCTGTCTACGTATCTCAACTTACTCACCAGTCTTACTTCTTGCCTGGGTCCCAAATCCAATGTGATAGCTCAAAGACTACACAGACTCTTTTTGGAGAAGTAAAACAGTTATAATTTAGATTAACAACAGAATACAGTCAAGACAATACCCAAAATGTGCACACAGGCACCTTAGCCTTGATCTACATGGCTCTAAGTGTTCACAAGTTCTCAGTCCTGACAGTATTGGCTCCTCACCCAAAATTGTCCACCAACTTTCCTAGTTCTGCCCATACTGGCTCCCCATACTCCCCAAAGTCTCATCTTATTATCAGTTTTCCAGTTCAGTCATTGTTGCTGCTACCATCCCAAAGTGTGTCCTCCATTTCACTGGGTTGGGAAAGGGTGACTTTCTTCTCTGGTGGGTGAAGATTTCCAGTTTTGCTGCAAGAGTTCTTCAGTTTTTTGGCAAGACTAAGCAATCCCTCTTGTATATTGTTTAGACTGGCCAATCTCCTTGTAGAATGGTACAAAGCCAATCCCTTTATGGATAAGTCAATAAACCCCATTTCTTTTGTCCTGCATAGCAACATCAGATAAGGGATAGAGAAGTCATATTGAAAGATAAACTCCATAATGATCAAGAGCTGATAGTACTGAAGAAAGAAACCTAAACTGGATTTGTTGTTGTTGTTGTGGCCCTGAAATGTCCTCTATCCTGTACCAACCTGATTGTCTATGACACACCTATCCTTAAGGCTTAATAAAAAAATGGTAACTCAAGAAGTGATGGAATATTAGTTGAGATGTTTCAACTAAATTGCAGTATTGGACATGCTATTTTGTTTCTTGTTGTTGTTGTTATGTGCCATTGAGTCACTTGCAAGTCATAGCAACCCTATGTACAAGAACTCTAAACGCTGTTCTATCCTGTGCCAACATATCAGTCTAAAACACGCTCATTCCCACCACTCCAATCACAGAATCAATCCATCTCATCAAGGGTCTTCCTCTCCTGCGCTGTCCCTCCACTCTCCCAAACATGATGCCCCTCTCCAAGGACCAGTCCCTCCTTGCAATGACATGCCCAATGCATGTCAGACGAAGCTTCAGAGTCCTTGACTGCAAGGAGCATTCTGGCTTAACTCTCTCCAGGACAAACCTGTTTGTTCTCCTAGCAGTCCATGATATATTCAACACTTGTCTCCAGCACCACATCTCAAAGGCATCAATTTTCTTTCTATCATCCCTAGTCACTGTCCAACTCTCTGATGCATAGCACATAATTGGGAAGACTATAGCCTAGACCAGGTGCTAGATATTAATCTCTGGCGTGATGTTATTGCTCTTTAGTACTCTTGAGATGTCCCTCACAGCTGACTTTCCCAATGCAATTCATCTCCTGATTTCTTGGATGCTGTTACCAAGAGTGTTGACTGTGAAACCAAGTAAACTAAAACTGTTAACTATCTCAATTTCTTCACCATCCATACTGATGCTGCCAATAGGCCCAGTGTTGAGAATCTTTGTTTCCTTGAAGTTGAGCTTCAATCCATATTGAAGGCTGCTCCCTTGACCTGCTGCAGTAAGCGTTTCAGGTCCCCCTCAGTTTCAGCAAGCAGGGTTGTGTCATCCTGTTGCCACATTCCTCCTTGTACAGCCCAGTGTTTCAGATGATCTGTTCTGCACACAGATCAAAAAAGTATGGAGACAAAATACATTCCTGATGGACCTCCTTCTTGATTTCAAACCATGTAGTGTCTCCTTGCTTTGTTCTGATGACTACCTCTTGGTTCAAGTATAGGGTTCACATCAGCACAATCAAATGTTCTGGGATTCCCATTCTTTTCAGAGTCAGCTATAGCTTGTGATCCACACAGTCAAAAGCCTTTGCATAGTCAATGAAGCACAGATAGACATTCTTCTGGTATTCTCTGCTTTCTGCCAAGATCTATCTAACATTAGCTATAATATCCCTACTACCATGACCTCTTAAATTTGGAAGATAGTTACCTCGTCATCCAAATTGAAGTGATTTATAGTTGTGTCCATTCCAAAGAAATGTGAACTGATATAAAATGGAAATTATAGAAGAATGTCATTTATATCACATGCAAGTAAAATCTTGTGTAAGATAATTTTAAATAACTGGAAATATATTCTGGCAATTCAGAACACTTAACTGCACTCATGTAGAACTTGTATACAGGACAGATGCACTTTGTTAAAGAGAACAAGAGGAGAGAGTATGGTTTAAAAATCAGGAAATACGTACATCAGGGATTTATCTTTTAACCACACTAGTTCAATGTATATGCTGAACAAAAAATTTGAGAAACTGGACTATAAAAAAAAGAACATGGTACCAAGATTGCAGAACTCATCAACATACAACCAATTATAATATAGATGATACAACATTGTTTGCTATGAATAAAATTATTTAGAACACTTCTAAAAGTTGGTAAAAATCTTCTATCTCCTCTTCCTTGGCTCTGGTTGTTGGTGCATAGATTTGAATGATAGTGGTATTCACTGGACTTCCTTGTATGCGTATAGATATTATCCTGTCACTGATAATATTGTACTTCAAGATAGATCTAGCAATGGCTTTTTTAACTATGAAAGCAACTCCATTTTTCCTCACTTTTTCATCTCCAGAGTAATATATCATATGGTCATCTGACTCAAAATGCCCCATGCCAGTCCATCTCATCTCACCAATGCCTAGTATGTCAATATTTATGCGTTCCATTTCTTCCTTAACAATATCTAATTTTGGGTGACACATGCTGAGTGAAATATGTCAGTCACAAAAGCACAAACATCACATAACATTGCTGTTATAAAGTAGATTGACATGGAGGTGGGGGGAAGAACATTTCAGAAAAGAGTGCATAGATAATGAGCACTGCACTGAAACAGATGAAAGAAGAGACTAGAAAGGACTGTCTGAAAGGAATATAAGGTCAAGCGTTATATACATGACAATTAAAAATCTGGAACAAGAAGTGCTTTATAAAGTGAATTGGGTGAGAGGGGGAAGAGGTACTTCAATGAATTAATAAATTAAAACTCAACCTTTCTGTAAACTTTTGTTAAAATCACGATAAAAAACCTAAAAAATATAAACAGTGGCAGAAAAAAAGCTGAGTAACGGGAAAGCATCATACAATATAGTTTGATCAAACATTTTTCAATAACTATATTCATAAATTGCATTTAATGTTCTAAAACAATGATAGAATTAAATTGTTTCATTACATAAAAATGTGTATGAATAAATGAGAAACCAATATGTTTTGTAAACTTGTTCTCAAGTAAAATTACAGCTTCTCACTAGAAAAAAGAGGAAATTACACAGTAGCTGCACTAATGATCTCAAGTACAGGAGAAGCTGTGAGGAGGGTACAAGATTTAGCAAAGTTTCATTCCATTTTACTCTGGTTTGTGAATCAGAGCTGACTTGACAGCATCTTGCGGTAATAATAAGATTTTAAATACTTAAGAGAAAACTAATTTTATCATTTTGACTTTTACTCTCTAACTTAAGTATCAGAAACTCCAGTGTATGGACAACAAATAAGGCCCTGGTGTGCCAGTGGTAAGAAGCTGCCCTGAAATCCTGAAATCGCCATGGTTTTAATCCACCAGCTGCTCTGTGGGAGAAGGATGGATAATCTCCTGTGAAACTGTACTACCTCCGATGCCTGCCAGAAGGTCAGTTCTGACTGCTACAAAACAACAATAGCAACATTGTTTTATGGGACTGAAGTTTGAAGTTTTTACCAGAAAGATTGTTGAAAAGAACATTCTAGTTAGAGGGAGAAAGGATATCTGAACTTTGACTTGCAGACAGCATGGACATAATGATAATAGTTGAGAGAATAATAGTGTTGTGTATGTGTGTATGCAAGTATATGTGTGTCATTAAGGGTATGTGAAAAGGACAGAAGTGATGCTGAGTTATTGGCAAGGTTTTACACTTTCTACTAATATCAAGAAAGGACTTTAAACTATCAAAAGATTATCAAAATATTTTTAGAAAAATTATTTGGATGGTTCTTTGTCCTTTTCTTGAGGTTGAGATGCAGCCCATATTGATCTTTGATCTTCTGATGCAAGCACTTCAGATCTTCCTCACTTCCAGCAAACAAGCTTGTGTCTTCTGCATAAAGTAGGTTGTTGATGAGTCTTCCTCAAATCCTGATGCCACATTAATCTTCATACAGCCTAGCTTCATCATATAGATTGAATAGGTATAGAGAAAGGATTCAACCTTGCTGCTCACTCCTTGCATTTTATTTACCAGTTAGATCGAAATTTGTAAAATTACTTACAGAAATCTACTAACTCTATTTGAAGAAGATAGTACAGAGTTTATCCAAGGTAGTATGCTGTTGTTGTTATGTGTCATCGAGTCTCTTACAACTCATAGCAACCCTATGTACAATAGCTCTAAGCCCTGCTCTATCCTGAGACAACATTATTGTCTCTAACACACTTAAACCCATTACTCCAGTCACTGAGTCAATCCATTTCATTGAGGGTTTTCCCTTCCTGTGCTGTCACTCCACCCTCCAAAGCATAAAGTCCTGCTCCAAGTACTGGTGCCTACTTGCAACATGCCCAAAGTATGTCAGAAGAAGTTTCAGAATCCTTGCCTCCAAGGAGCAGCCTGGTTTCATCCTCTCCAGCATGAATCTGTTTCTTCTCTTAGCAGTCCGTGGCATATTCATTACTCTTCTCCAGTACCACAGCTCAAAAAGGCATCAATCCTCCTTCTGTGATCCTTAGTCATTGTCCAGCTTTCTGATGCATAGCAGATAATTGCAAAGACCATCATCTGGATCAGGTTCACCTTAATTTCCAAACTGATATTGTTGCTCTTCAGTACTCTGGAGATGTCCCGACAGCAGACTTTTCTCAGTGTAACTAGCCTTTTAATTTCCTGGATTATGGTCCCAAGAGTGTTGATTGTGAAGCCAAGAAATTGAAGCTGTTAACAATCTCAATCTCTTCACCAACAATGTTGTCACAAGGTAGAGTAAGGCTTAGAGCTGTACATATGATCTCTATGATGCTGCCGATTGGCCCAGTAGTGAGAATCTTTGTTTTCTTGATGTTGAACTTCAATCCATATTGAATGCATGATAAATTTAAGCCTAATGCCATGTGACCTAGGTACATTAATGATTAGTTAGGTAAGTTTTGATTATAAAATTAGTTACTCCCAGTTTTCAGCTGCTTTTTCTTTTAGGATATTGAAGTCTAAGGGACATATTAGTACCATCCATCTAAATTCAATTTCAAGAATAAAATGGATCTTGTTCAAGCCACATTTATGACATGAGGATGTTGTTAAACTTCCATATTGGTATTTGATCAATTGAGTTTTGTTTATGTAATAAAGTTATGGTTATGTGAATATATTTCTACAATATACAAGATTGTGTGTAATCCTGGTAACAGTCTGATCTGTGTTTTAGTCCTCAGTTTCTCCTAAATTTTTATCGAGAGTTGTTGTTGTTAGGTGCTGTTGAGTTGAGTATGATCCATAGTGACCCCATGAACAGCCAAGCTAAAATCTACCCTATCCTGTGCTATCCTCATCATCTCTGAGACACTAGAGCCCATTGTTGAAGTCATAGTGTCAGTTCATCTCATTAGTTGTCTTCCTTTCCTTTGCTGACCTTCAATGTTTCCAAGCATGATGCCACTCTCCAGGGCAATGCTACAAGTCCAAAGTACGAACAATGGAGCTTTGTCTCCCTTGCCTCAACGGAATACTTGGCTGCACCCTTTCCATGACAAATCTTTGGGTTTTTTGGCAGTTCATGGGATATTTAGCAGTCTTCTCCAGAACTACAACTCAAAAGCATCAATTCTTCTTATTATTTATTGTCCAGCTTTCTGATGTGTGTAGCAGGTGATGGAGATGATCATGGCACGGACCTTAGTCTTCAAACTGATATCATTGCTCTTCAGTATTTTGGAGAGGTCCCTGATAGCATGAAACTGCGTTCCGGAGTGGCTGTATCATTGCACAACCCCATTAACATTGTAAAATAGTTCTTATCTCACCACATCCTCCTCAACATTTATTCCTGTTAAATGTTGCCACTGCTACTGGAGTGAGATGGTATCTCCTCCTTGTGATTTTGATTTGCATCTCTCTTATTGCCAGTGATTTAGAGCATTTGTTCATATGTCTGTTGGTCATTTGACTATCTTCTTCTGTAAAAATTCATTCCCTGTCTTTTATCCATTTTCTCATTGGATTATCAGTCTTTTTCTTGTGGAGGCCCAGGAGTATTCTATAAACTTTCGTTATGAGACTCTTGTCTGTGATGGTATTGCCAAATGTCTGTTCCCACTAGATAGCTAGTTTTTGTTCTGGGTTCTCAATTCTGTTCTACTAATCTATGTGTCTGTCATTGTACCAGTACCATGCTGTTTTGGTTACTACCACTGTATAGTAGGTTTTGAAGTCAGAGAGTGCTATACCACTTCATTTTTGTTTCTCAGAAGTGTTTTACTTATTCAGGGTTTCTTACCCTCCAAATGAACTTGACAATTTCCCTTTTGGTTGCCTTAAAAAAGGAATTTGACGTTTGTATTGGGATTGCATTGAATATATATATAGCTTTTGGTAGGATTGTCATCTTCACAATATTGAGTCTTCCTATCCATGAACAGGGCACATTTCCCCATTTCTTTAGGTCTTTTATTGTGCCTTGCAGAAATGTTCTGTAGTTTTCTTTGTATAGATCTTTTGTCTCTCTAGTTAGGTTCACTCCCAAGTATCTCAATTACTGTTTGGCTATTGTAAATGGTATTGCTTTCTTGGTTTCCTTCTCTGAGTTCTCTATGTTACTGTAAAGGAATCCCTCTGATTTTTCTATATTGACCTTATATCCTGACATCCTACTAAATTTGCCTACTAACAGTTTGTTGTTTCGGTTTTTTTGTTGTTGAGTCTTTAGGGTTTTCTATGTACACTATCTTATCATGCACATACAGTGATATTTTAATCATCTCTTTGACAATCTGGATGTCTTTTATTTCCTTCTCTTACCATATTTACCTGGTAAGCACTTCCAGTACAATACTGAATAGAAGTGGTGACAGTGGACATTCTTATCTGCTCCCTGTTTGCAAGGAAAATGTTTTTAGTCTTTCTTCATTGAGAATGATATTGGCTCTTGATTTTGCATATATACTTTTCACTATGTTGAGGAAATTCCTTTCTATTCCAATTTGGCTCAGTGTCTTAATTAGGAAGTGGTGTTGGATTTTGTCAAGTGCTTTTTCTGCATCACTAAGATCATATGATTTTATTATTTGTTTTGTTACTTAATTAATGGTGAATTACGTTGATTGTTTTTATTATGCTGAACTGTCCTTGTATACCTGTCATGGATCTTACTGGTCATGGTGAATTATTTTTTTATGTGCTTCTGGATTCTATTGATTAGGATTTTGTTAAGGATTTTCGCATCTATATTCATGAGAGATATTGGTCTATAGTTTTCTTTCTTGGCAATATCTTTGCCTGGTTTTGGTATGAAGGTTATTCTTGCTTCATAGAATGACTTTGAGAGTATTCCTTCTTTTTCAATTTTTTGAAATAGTCTTAGAAGGATTGATAATAGATCCTCTCCAAATGTTTGGTAAAACTGAGCTGTGAAACCATCTGGTCTAGGACTTTTCTTATGGGAAAGTCTTTTTTATAACCTTTTCAATTTCTTCTTTTTGATGGGACAGTTCAAGTGTTCTATTGCTATCCCTGTCAATCTGGGTAGGGCATGAGTTTCAAGGAATTTATCCATTTCATATATGTTTTCAAATTTAACATAGTATAGCTCTTCATATTATTCTGATGTTATATGTTTAATTTCCTTTGTTTCTGTTGTGATGTTACCTCTATCATTTCTTAATCAAGTTATCTGTATCTTCTCTTTATTTTATCTTTTGTTAAGTTTGCCAGTGATTTCTCAATTGTATTGACTCTTTTGAAATACCAGCTATTGTAAACACAGTGGCTAGTGTAATGCTTCACTACTTAGATTATGACATTCTTGAAGTCTCTCCACTGACATCCCACAAGTCCAGAGAAAATGGAATGTCTTCATTTTGATCAGCAAATCTTTACATTGTTGGTGTTGCTACTACTTTTCTGCATTGTCTCATATTAACTCTACCCTTTGCTTATTCTACTATTGCTACCTTGATATTCTTTTTTTTTTCCTAACACAATTTCATCAGGTTGGTTTATATTCATTTCTAAAGGCACATAGTCCAAATACACCAGATCTTCTTTGGAAGAAAGATGGGGAATCTCTTCCAATGCAATTTACTATCACTGAAAATCTGCTGAAGGGTCAGCTATAGGTTGTTTCTGACCTAAGGGTAATAACAGCAACTTATGGTCCTTACCTTTATTTAGGTGTCAGTTCAAGTGTGATTTTCTCAGTGATATTTTTCCAATCATTATTTATAAAATGTAAACTCTGACATGTTTCTTTTCAATACTTCCTTTTTGCCTTTCTTTTTCCTTCTTAATAAGCTACCATGTTGTTGCTCTTAGGTGCACTGAGTTCAGTAAGTCCCACAGCAACCCCTTAAATAACAGATCTGAACTCTATCCGATCCTGTGCCATCTTCACACTTCCTGACACAGTTGAGCCCATTGCAGCAGTCGTTGTGTCAATATATCTGGCTGAGGATCTTCCTCTTCTTCAAGGACCATAAACCTTTCCAAGTATGATGACCCTCTCCAAGGAATAGCCTCTCCTAGCCACATGCCCAAAGTACTTGACGTGAAGCTTTGCTATCTTTGCCTCCAAGGAGCACTCTGGCTTGACTTTCACCAAGATATATTTGTTCTTTTGGCAGTCCATGGGATATTCGACACTCTTCTCCAATACCACAGCTCAATAATATATGAAAATGTATTTGTTTTCTTGTCTCTTCCATTCAGGAATATATAAGTTCCCTGATGTCAATAATTTTTCACATTTTTATCTTCTAGATATTAATTATAAAGAACAAAGTAAATGCTCAAAAATAGTTATTGGTTCCCATTTTGGTGTGTTTTTCCCCCACAGCCTCTGTGCTTAGATATTCACTCACTGGTGCTTTGAAAATAATCTTGCAGTGCTAACTTAGGAAATAAGAACTCTGCACCAGCTGCTATGATCCCCATAGATCTCAAGGGTTCATGTGTAAACCAGATGTCCAGAATTTGTTTGAGTCAAAGGCAGATGGTTTAGATTTGATAATGGAGGTACCTAAGGTTACTCTGAGGTGTCAATATTTCTGTAATATCCAAATCACAAATAACTCAGGCTAATTTATAGGCTACTTGTCTTCATATTTAACTAATAAACAAGGGGACATCGTACTAAGAACATTTCTTATAAGAATAGATGAATAAAAAATAAATTGATCCAATTTTTAATTATTTCTTCTTCAATAAAGAAAATACTTTAAATAGATTTGGACCAGTATTATGCAAAAAAAATTGAAGGTAGATTTGAAAAAAGAATAATTAACACTTACCTAGAATTTTACATGGACAAGAATTTTAATCTAGTTTTTACTTTACTTTAAAAGCTGTTGTTATTGTTGTTAAGTGCCATCAAGTCCACTGGGATTCATAGCAACACCACATATAGAATGAAATACTACCTAATCCTGTTAAATCCTTGAAATAATTACTGTTCTTTAATCCATTCTCAGAGCCAGTGTGTTAATCTGTCTATTTTAAATCAAGCTCTTTTTCATACTTTACAAACCCGATGGTCTTCTGCAGGGATTGATGCCTCTGGATAACATATTTAATCTATGCGAGAGGTAGTCTTGACATCTATCCCTCTTAAGATCATTTTTACTGCATTTCTTCCAAGACAAATGTATTTGGTCTTTTGGTAGTCTCACACTGTTGTTGTTAGGTGTTGTCAAGTGCGACTCATAGTAACCCTATGAACATCAGAGCTGAACCCTTCCATATCCTATGCCATCCTCAAAATCTCTGCCACATTAGAGCCCATCATTATAGTCACTGTCAATCCACCTCATTGAGGGTTTTTTTCACTTCCTTTGCTGATCCTCTACTTTTCTGAGCATGATGTCCTTTTCCAGAGATTGAACCGTCCTAAGAACATGTCAAAAGCACATGAGATGAAACTTCGCTACCCTTCCCTCTAAGGAGCATTCTGGCAGCACTGTCTCCCAGACATATTTGTTTATTCTCTTGGAAGTCCATGAGATATTTAGTGCTCTTCTTCAGCAACACAACTCAAAGGCACGGATTTCTCTTCTATCATCTTTATACACTGTCCAACTCTCATTTGCATGTTGTTGTTGTTGTCGTTGTTGTTACGTGCCATTGAGTTGTTTGAAACTCATAGCGACCCTATGTACAAGAGCCCTAAACACCATTCTATCCTGTGCCAACCTCGCTGTCTCAAATACATTCAGTCCCACCACTCCACTCACAGAATCGATCCAACTCATCGAGGGTCTTCCTCTCCTGCGCCAGATGAGATGGATTGACACAGTAACTGAAGTAATGGGGGTAGGTGTGTCAGAGTCAGTGAGACTGGTTCAGTATAGGGCTGGGTTCAAAGTAGTTGTAATTAGGGTCACGGTGAGTCACTGGCAACTCAACGACACATAATAACATCAATACCAGAGTTGCTGATTGTGGCTTCAAGTAAGATAAATAATTGAAAAGTTTTACACTTTCTTCATCTATCATGGTGTTGCCTATTGGCCCAGTAATGAGAATTTTTGTTTAATGTTGAGAAATAATTCATACTGAAAATTCTAGTCCTTGATTTTTTTGCAGCAAGCTCAAGTTCTCCTCACTTTCAACATATGAGGTTGTGTTATCTGCATAATACAGGCTGTTGATGAGTCTTCCTCAGATCCTGATGCCGCATTCTTGTTCTTATAAAGCCCAGCTTCTTGTTCAGCATAGAGATTCAACAGGTCTGGAGAAAGGATCTAGCCTTGATGAACACCTTATTTGATTGAAAACCATATGGTATTCCCTTGCTTTGTTCAGACAGCAGCTTCCTTGTCTAGGTATAGGTATTGCTTAAATGCAATTAAGTGTTCTAGGATTACCATTTTTCTCAATGTTATACAAAATTTGTTACAAATTGTATTATAATCTATACTGAAGGCTACAGTACTCGATCTTTTAAGAAAGTCCTCCAAATTTTCTTGACTTTCAGCAAGCAAGGAAGTATCATCCACATAATACAGGTTGTTGAAAATGTCTTTACATATCTCTGCTTTCAGCCACGATCCATCTGACATCAGCAGTGATATCCCTGGTGCCATGGCCTCTTCAAATCTAGCGCTGAAGCTCTGGAATTTCTCTGTCAACATTCTTTCTAGCATCACCCAAACATATGGTAGGTTTGACTGCTGCCTTAACCATTCTCACTGGAAGAGGCTCAGTAGACTCTGCCAGGCTCTGTTGATACCTGCTCATTTGCATGTCTGTTTTTTATTTTGTGTTTTTTATCATTTTCTGATAGCATTTATATTTATTAAGGGCTAAGAAAGTGGGAGAGAATTACATGGCATCGTTTACTTTTTAATTTTTGTATGTATATGCTTGCTTGTTCATAGTTTTTGCTTATGATTTTATGCTTGTCTGTCAGTTTACTGTATTGAGGTAGCTTTCCAGCTGCTATGATGCTAGAAACTGTGTCACCAGTATTTTAATGCCAGTAAATCACCCATGATGGACAGGTTTCAGTGGAGCTTCCAGATTGTCATCCACTTCCAAAATATCTGACTGTTGATATCCTCATGAACAGAGGAACGTTTTTATACCGTATTAGAGGTAGAGCTCTTATACTTAAAAATGAGGAAGAATAGTTGCAAATATCCATTAATAATTAGAACATGAATGTATGAAGGATAAATATATAACTACTTAAAATGGTCAAAATTGCAATTGAACATATAAAATTAACATTCTAGGTTTTAGTAAGCTGACATGGACTGACATTGGCCACTTTGAATCAGATAATTATATGCTCTGCTATACTGGGAATGAAAAATTGAGAAATGATGTTGCAGTAAAAGAAAAAAAGACCATTTAAAAATCTATCCTGAAGTCTAACATGGTTGTTGTTAGGTGCTGTCAAGTTGAGAAGGACTCTTAGCTACCTATGAACAACTGATCTGAACCGTGTCCTATTGTGCACAATCCTCACAATCTCTGACACTGAGTCAGGAAAGGTATATGTGAAGGTTGTATGATTTCATGATACCTATTAAATCTATATGCTGAGTAAATAATTTGAGAACCTGGATTTATATAACAAAGACAGAAGCATCAGGACTGGAGGGAACTCAACAACCCATGTTGTGCTGCTATCACAACCTTGCTTTCATGGTTCCAATCATCAACCCTCCTTGTTTCCAATAATTTTATGCCACTCACCAGTTATTATTAATGCATCTTGGTAACATGTTCCAACAGTTTTAGAGAGTAGAATTTGCCATAAATCCTCAATTTCTTCAACCATAGCTTTATTGTTTAGGTGAGTAAATATGAATGAAAATTATATCACCAAGTCGTCTTTGTGTACATATGGATGATATACTATCACTGACAGGACAGAGTAATATTTTTTTCAAATGACTTGAGTGTGAGTTTACAAAGAAAATTAATTTTCATTCAACTGTTCATACACATTTTGTGTTATGACATTAATTGCACATCCAAAATGTAACCACATTTCCCCCACTTTCTCCAGTGATTCTTACATTCATTAGTACTTTCTGACTTCTGACTTTTTCCCTGGGCAGATGTTGCCCTTTTAATTGTGCTTGGTTGATTACAATAAGGAGAGAGTTTTTCCTTCTTATTATTATTCCCCTTACAGGTCTGCCTATTGTTTGAGTAAAAGCTGAGCCACAGAAGTAAGTTTTCTTCCAAGTCCAAAGGGTGACTAAGGGCTATATTCTTGGGAGTTCAACCTGTATATATTGGACCAATAAGCCTAGCGATTTCTATGTTTTTAAGTTTTGTTCCACATTTTTTCTCATAGTCTTTGCAAGACTTCCTACTATGATCCATTTAGGAGTAGTCAATAGTGATAGCTGGGCACCACCTAGTTTTTCTGGCCTTAAGGTTCATGAAAGTTGAAGTTGATATGGTCTATTAGTTCTTTTAACTAATTGTTTCTATGAGGTCTCCCCGCCCCTTTCTTTTCTCATTTTTGTTCTGGGAAGGAATGGATGAATAGTTGCTCTCATATATATGCTCACAGTTTTTAACCCTAATCACTTCTCATCTCACTAAAGTATGATGCAAAACATTGTGGACCAATGCCAACTGACCTTGATGTCCCTTGAGCATATGGTCTTTAGGATAGTTCTTCGAATGATTTTATAATTTATGATGCCATTATTTTTCAATTTGTTGTTCCTTACATGTTGTTGTTGTTGTTGTTGTTATATGTCATCGAGTTATCTGAGACCCATAGCAACCCTATGTTCAACAGACTTATACCATGCTTTAACCTGTGCCAATCTTATTACCTCTGACATAACTACCCTGATTACCCCAGTCACTGAATTAATCCATCTCACTGAGGGTCTTCCTCTCTTGTGCTGTCTCTACACCCTCTAAAGCATGTCATTCTCCAACATGTCTAAAGAATGTCAGATGAAGCTTCAGAATGCTTGCCTCCAAGGAACACCCTGGTTTCACTCTCTCTAGGATGAACCTGTTTGTTCTCCTAGCCATCTATGGTGTATTCAATGCTCTTCTCCAACACCACAGCTCAAAGGCATAAATTCTCTATCTATCATCCCTAGTCATTGTCCAACTTTCTGATGCATAGCAAGAATTTGCAAAGGCCATGGTCTGTATCGGGCACACCTTAGTCTCCAGACAGACATCATTGCTCTTTAGTACTTTGGAGAGTTCTCTGAGAGCAGAATTTCACAGTGCAATTAATCTTTTAATTTCTTGGCTGATGGTACCAAGAATGTTGATTGTGGATCTTAATAAACTAAATCTGTCAATAATCTCAATCTTTTCATCATCTATCATGATGCTGCCAGTCAGCCCAGTGGTGGGAATCTTTGTTCTCTTGATGTTAAGTTTCAATCCATATTAGGGGCTGCAGTCCTTGACCTTCTGCAGTTAAGTGTTCCACATACTCCTCAGTTTCAGCAAGCAGGGTTGTTTCATTTGTATAACGCAGATTGTTGATGAATCTTTCTCCAATCCTGATGCCACATTTCTCCTCATAGAGTTCAGCCTCCTGGATAATCTGTTCTGCATATAGATTGAAAAGGTATGGATATAGAACACATCTCTGGCATACACCCTTTCCAATTTTGAAGTATGTAGTTCTTCATTGCTCTGTTCTTACGACCACCTTCTGGTCAAAGCATAAGTTTTGCATAAACATATTTAAGTGTTCTGGAATTCCCATTCTTCTCAGAGTTAGCCACAAAATGTTGTGATCCACTGTAAAATGCATTGCATAGTAAATAGAACACAGATAGGCATTCCGCTTATGCTCCCTGTTTCCAGTTAAGATCCCTTTAACTTTAGCTATAATATCCCTGGTACCACCACTTCTTCTAAATCTATCCTGAACGTCTGGCAGTTCTCTATATGCTACTCTAGTCATTTTTGGATCGTTTTCAGCAGAATCTTGCTTACATACGATATTAATGATGTTGTTATGTGCAGTTGAGTCACCTGTGACTCATAGCAACCCTGTGTACAACAGCCCTAAACCTTGTTCTGTACCGCTGTCTCTAACACCCCCACCCCCACTACTTCAGTCACTGAATCAATCCACCTCATATAGGGTCTTCCTCTCCTGTGCTGTCACTCCACCCTCCCAAGCAAGATGTTCCTCTCCATGGACTGGTCCCTCCTTACAACATGTCCAAAATATGTCAGACGAAGCTTCAGAATCCTTGCCTCCAAGGAGCAGCCTGGTTTAACCTTCTCTAGGATGAACCTGTTTGTTTTCTTAGCAGTCCATGGTGTATTCAATACTCTTCTCCAGCACCACAGCTCAAAGGCATCAATTCTCCTTCTATCCTCCCTACTCATTGTCTGGCTCTCTGATGCATCTTAATGATATTGTTCTATAATTTCTGTACTCTGCCAGGTCACCTTTCTTTGGAATGGGAACAAATAGAGATCTCTTCCAGTCATTTGGCCAGGTGGTTGTCCTCCAGATTTCTTGACACAACTTGGTGAGCACATTCAGGACAGAGTTTATTTGTTGAAAGATGTCAATCTTAGTCCATAGCACATCACTATCATATGTAAGATATAATTTTTAATGCATTGCATTTAAGATTTTTACAACTTCCAAATTTCCTAAATTTATAATTTTAGTATTCCATATTGTTGTTGTTGTTATATGCTGTCGAGTCACCTGCAAACCATAGTGACCTTATGTACAGTATCTCTGAAGCTTGCCCTGTCCTGATCCAGTCTCACTAATTCCGACACACTTTGCCGTAGTCACTGTATCAATCCATCTCATCTGGGGTTTCCCTCTCTTGCTCTGTCCCTCCACCCTTCCAAACATGATGTCCTTCTCCAAGGACTAGTCTTTCTAGGCCACAAGACCAAATTATGTGAAATGAAGCTTCAAAATCCTAGCCTTCAAGGAGAAACTTGGTTTCACCCTCTCCAACAGTCTTATTTGTTTTCTTGGCAGTCCATGGTATGTTCAAGACTCTTATGCAGCATCACAATTCAAAGGTATTTATTCTTCTGTCATCCTTAGTCATTGTCTAACTCTTTGAAGCTTAACAAGTAATTGTGAGGACCATGGCCTGGATTAGGTTCACCTTCGTCTCTAGACTGACATCGTTCTTTCTGAGCACTTTGGAGAGGTCCTTGACAGCAGATTTTCCTAGTACAATTTGTCTTTTGATTTCCTGCATGCTGATTTTAAGGTTAATTGTGGAGCTGAGTCAGATACATCATTAATATGCATTTATAGCTGTTTCCTCTCATTTTGAATCATGTGATATTGGCAAATTAGGGTCCATTTGTAAATAATGTAGTGCTGAAAGCTTTACTGTATCCATGCCTTTAAGGTAGCCTCTACTTTGAGGAGGCAGATTTCTCCAGTCATATTTTAATTCTTTTCAACCTAATAGGTTGATTTTCTGGTTCTCTATTAGACAATATTGTGCTGCTATTCTTAAGGTTTTCACTGGCCAATTATTTCATGATTCAACAGCCACTTCTTAGTCTGTCTTGGAAGCAATGTAGACTTCCAACATTGATGGTCTTAATAGTATTTGAAAACCTAGTGACATTGCTTTCAATATTAGAGCAAGATGCAAGCAATCACACTATGAAACATCGAAAGATTAGTGGTAAGGGTTTTGAAAGTGGTAGTTGTTGTTGTTACATGTCATCGAATTGCCTACAACTCATAGAGACTCTGTGAATAACAGATTTCAACCCCGGTTTGTCCTGCTCCATCCTTACTATCTCTGATGTGCAGAGTTCATCGTTACAGTTACCACGTCAATTTTAACACTTTTATAAATGCACAAAGAAAAGTACATTTTTCTAGTTTAATCTTTCGTTATTTCTGTTTTCTATTTTAGTGTAACTTTACATGCCAGATTGATTTTTCACTCAAATATTCAGTCACATTTTGCCTTATAACATTAATGAAAATTAATAACATAAGCTTAATTAAAATTTTTGAAAAATATTTTATTGTATACTACCTTTCTTTCTCTCAGTTTATCTCTTTATTAACTTTTACTTGTCTCACCCTACTTTTCCATTCCAGTTAATTATCCAAGATAAATTCTTTATGTAAACCTTTACTTTTTAAAAATTGTACCACTTATGCCATAATTATTGTAACTGATTTAGCACTCAACATAATTTATTCTAAATTCACCCATGTTTTATAGTACTTAATAAATAAACTCTTGGTAATATCAATTGATACAGAAAAGATATTTGACAAAATTTAACACCCTTTCCTATTAAATATACTCAAGAAAATAAGAATAAAAGTAAAATAATTACAAGCATATATACAAAACAAATGCGCAACATTATTCTCAATGGAGAGAGATTAAAGACATTCCTTTTGCAAATGGGAATAAGATCAAGATACCTTTTGTACCTACACCTATTCAATATTGTATTTGATATTCTAGCCAGACTAATAAGATAAGGAAAGATATTAATTCAAATTGCCAATAAAGAATAGCTATCTCCATTTGAAAGTGATATCATCAATTGTATGAAGAATTCTCAATATTTAGCAAGAAAACTAATAAATCTAATTGGCCAGTTCAGCAAAGTGGTAGGGCACAAGATAATATAAAAAAATTGGATGGGTGCTTCTGTGGTAGCAAAGAGAAAAATGAAAAGTAAACTAAGACAACAATACCACTCATAATGGACACACAAAATTTAAATATTTATGGATGAATTTAACTAGTGACAGGAGCTGAGCTACCAATCCAAAGGCACACAATTGAAATCCTCCGGTTGCAACATGAGAGGGAAATGGACAATCTCCTTCTTTGCCATTTACTGCTTCTGAAAACGTATAGCAGGGTCAGCAATAAGTTGGTTCTGACTATATGATACACAGCAACAGCATATACAAAGAAAACTATATAACTTTACTTAAGAAACACAAAGAAACCTACATAAATGGAAGACTATACCATGTTCATGGATAGGAAGACTTAATATTTAGAGAATGGCAAAACTGCCAAAAGTGATCCACAGATAGATACATTGCAATCCTGACTGAGATCTTGTAATTAGTCTTCAAAGAGATTAAAAAAAGATCACCTTTATATACAGAGTGAAGAGACCCTGGATAATCAAAACATTACTGAAGCAGAAAACTAAAGCAGAAGATCTTGCATTTCTCATCTCAAAACTACTACACAGTCACTATAATAAAGCAGCTTGGTACTGGCAAAGAGACAGGTATATAGAGCAGCAGAATAGAATTATGAATTCAGAAATAAATTCTTACATATATCATACAGCTAATCTTTTACAGAGATACAGAAATTCATTAAATGAGGAAAAGGCAAACTTTCTAACAAATGGTGTTGGCAAAACTGTATATATATTTTCAGAACAGTGACACAAGATCCACAACTCAAAACATACCTAAAAACTAACTCAAGATTAACCAAGACCTTGATATAAAACTTAAAACTCATCAAAGAAATTTGAGACAGACAAAAGAATCCTGATTCTTGGCATAAACAGACACATATACAAATACTTTTTTTCTTTACCCAGTGCCACACAGTTATTAAGTGGCAGAGTCATCTTTGAAAACATAGCATGGTTGTTATTTTTTCCTCTGTGGGTAGAAAAAAGGGAAAAGAAAGCAGCACAAAAAGTAAGGATTAATGAATAAAAACCCTCCTTATGGTGGAGAAGTAGATAAATATGATAGTTTTCTAAAATTGTCCTCCTTTTCAATTGGGGTTTAAAAATATAGAAATTTGATTAATATTGGTGATAATTGGTCTACGTGAGCACTGGTCCATTTTCAAGGTATTATTATCCGATTCTAACTAATGCTTCTTTGCATATTTTCTCTAATAATATCTTCAGGCAATACAGATGTTTACTTCTTATGCCCTGAAATCAATCAAAGACATCTATAATCAGAATCTATCATGACCACTCAATATTCAAAATTCAGTTTCATTTCCTATTCTGTTTCCTATCCTATATGATGAGATTTTAACAGCTTCAGTTTGTTTGGCTCCACAGTCAACACTCTTGGCACTAACCAAGGAAATCAAAAGATGAATTGTACTGGGAAAATCTGTCAAGGACCTCTCCAGAGTACTAAAACGCAACAATATCAGTCTAGAGTCTAAGTTACACCTGGTTTTCACAGTTACATGCTATGAATCAGAGAGTTGGACAATGATTAAGGATGACAGAAGAAGAATTGATGTCTTAGAGTTGTGGTGCTGGAGAAGATTCTTGAACATAACACGGACTGCCAAGAAAATAAATAGGTCTGTGTTGGAGAGAGTGAAATCAAGTTTCTCCTTAGAGGCTAGGATTTTGAAGCTTCATTTCACATTTTGGGTACAGGGCCAGGAGGGACCGGTCCTTGGAGAAGGACATCATGCTTGGAAATGTAAAGGAACAGCGAAGAAGAGGAAGACCCCAAAGGAGATGGATTGATACAGTAATTGGGCCAATGAAGGTAGGTCTGTCAGTGTCAGTGAGACTGGCTCAGGATAGGACGGGCTTCAGGGTCGCTATGTGTTGCAGGAGACTTGACTACATATAATAACACCATGCTCAACCATGTAACAACATGTGTCAGAGATCCTAAAATGAAATGAAGTTACATTAAATGGTTCCAAAATGCCAACAAATGGTTACTAATACCTGAATGCACACTGGATCCGATTATGAACTGCATGTACCACTTTTTTTCATGAACCGATTTTTTGAGATAGAGGAATCTCTGTCTATCTACCTATCTGTATATGTGTATGTTGTGTATGTTTGTATACATATTTCTTTTTCTTGTTGTGTGTCATTGAATTGGATCCAACTGGCACAGGTGGAGATTGCCCCTCCTTCTCCAGAGGAACATCTTGTGGATTCAAACTGCATGCCTTCAGGATGACAGTGAATCTTCTTGCCATTAGGCCATAAAATCTCCCTCTACATGTGTATATTTTAGAGCTAAAATGTGACACCCTGAACATTCTTTGGTCTCTCTCTTAATTACATTTTACATACAGTCAGATAGATAAATAGATGTTGTTGTTGTTGTTGTTGTTATGTGCCTTTGAGTAGCTTGCGACTCATAGCGACCCTACATACAATAGACATAAACCCTACACTCTCCTGTGCCAACCACACTGCCTCTGACACACCCATCCCAATTACCCCAGTCACTGAATCAATCCACCTCCTAGAGGGTCTTACCCTCCTATGCTGTCCCTCCACCCTCCCAAGCATGATGTCCCTCTCCAAGGACCAGTCCCTCCTTACAATATGTCCAAAGTATATCAAACGAAGACCCAGAATCTTTGCCTCCAAGGAGCAACCCGATTTAACTCTCTCAAGGACAAATCTGTTTTCTTGACAGTCCATGGTATACTCAATACTCTTCTCTAGCACCACAGCTCATCAATTCTCCTATCCACCGTTGTCATTGTCCAACTCTCTGATGCATAAAAAGTAGATGCAAAGACCATGGCCTGTATCAGACACATCTTAGTTTCCAGAGTGACACCATTGCTCTTCAGTACTTTGGAGAGGTCCCTAACAGCAGGCTGTCCCATCGCAATACATCTTTTAATTTCCTGGCTGGTGCCAAGAGTGTTGACTGTGGAGCCAAGCAGACTAAAGTTGTTAACAATCTCAATCTCTTCACCATCTATCCTGATGCTGCCATTTGGTCCCATGGTGAGAATCTTTGTCTTCTTGATGTTGAGCCTCAATCCATACCTAAAGCTGCAGTCCTTGATCCTCTGCAACAAGCGTTTCAGGTCCTCTTCAGTTTCAGCAAGCAGGGTTGTGTCATCTGCATAACGCAGGATTGTTGATCCTGATACCACATTTCTCCTCATAGAGCCCAGACTCCCAGATAACCTGTTCTGCATACAGGTTGAAAAGGTATGGAGATAGGACACATCCCTGGCATACACTCTTCCCAATTTTGAACCATGCAGTTTGGGTTTCATATTAGCATGATCAGGTGTTCTGGGATTCCCAGAGGTAAATCAATCTCAATCTCTCTCTCTCTCTCTCTCTCTGTCACACACACACACACCCTTCACTAGTTTTGTTTCTATAGAAAATGCAATTAAGATAGTTAAAGAGCAAAAATGTTCAGAGTCTCACATTTTAATATTTATATCTCTCAAATTAAGGTATAAGCCTAATCTCATTTTCAAAAAAACATTATTCTGAAAAAAGAATTATGTTCCCAGAAGCTAGTATTTCACATTGCCAAAGACCAGAGAGGAAATTACTTTTGAGCAGAAGAGAAAATTTCCTTCCCTGTAACCTTGCCAGGACACCACTCAGTTTGTTCCAGGTGTTTTAAATCCATGATATGTGGATTTGAACTCAATTGGGAGAACTCTTCCAGCAAAAAGTTATTTTTGGAAGTTTGCAATCACATTTCTGAGTGGCTAATCCATTTCTGCACTCCAAGAGTGACACATAGCCTACATATTAAGTTTAGAAGTTTGCAAAGGTTTCCAGCTCGGTTTCCAGGTGCACACTTTCTTGTAAATAGGTATTTTCAGTCCTGTGCCTTAGTGGTTGTTTCCAGTGCCTCTTGCCAAGAAATCTGTCTCCTAGGAAAGTTTTCTCTCTCAATATGAAATTATGAAGTAAACCAATTCCCAGAAATCAAGGAGCAGGGAAAAAAACTGGTGACTTTGTGGACAACCTTCATGACTTGCTCTTCGATGGCACCTTCTTAACACTACTTGCAATATGGTCTAGAGATGTTGGGTAATAGCAATTTAAAGTTAAAACCTCTCTAGTGCTTTGAAGTACACATGGGAATTTTCTATGTGGCAATTTAAAAACAGAAAGTACTCCTTAGCCCATGAACATCTAAATGGCCTATAAAAATGCTTTTCCTTGTGATGGAACATTTGTCTAGGTCATATCTTTGTAAAAGTGGTAGCAGATAGCAGACTGCAGTATCCTGAATTTGTATAGTTGTCCTTGCTAAAACGGAAGAATTTTGAGGTTTTTCCAGAT
The DNA here is from genome assembly GCF_000299155.1 of Elephantulus edwardii. Lineage (NCBI taxonomy): Eukaryota > Metazoa > Chordata > Mammalia > Macroscelidea > Macroscelididae > Elephantulus > Elephantulus edwardii. The sequence continues at coordinate 6,626,908 of NW_006399887.1, forward strand.
ACTGTGTCATTGCTGACAGTTAAACAGTTCTCATCTCTCTGCTGAGATTCTCACATTTTTCCCTCTAACTCAAATCTTCTCTCAGAGCCCTTCCTCGTGAAAGTTACATCTTCCTTTAGAACATTTTCTGAGGCTCAGGAGATTTTATTTAAATTATTGCCTCTAGATAAATACACAATTATTTTGAACACTATTGTGTTTGTATTGTATTTGAAACAGAACAAAAGAACCCCAAACCCAACTCTTTGTGATCAGGTCGGAACCAACACATAGCTGACCCTCTCCAATGGGTTTTCTATAGATTATCAGTTGCTCAAGAGATTTCCCATAGTTTTCATTTGGAGCCTTTGGTGAATTCAAACTGCAAGGTACTCAATGGTACATAACAACAATAACATACTATGACAAGTTTGGAAACAGCAGTGGCTTCCACTTCCTAAATAACATGCCTCCAGAAACGCTATAAACTTTGATAAATGTAAATAGTTGTAGAGGGGCTTCTAGCCTTTTGTTCATAGGGTAGCTATGAATTGTGCTCGACTCAAAGGCAATAAACAAAAACTATACCACTATTGTTACTCTCAAACTTACTATGACTCAGAGACCCTATTAACAACAAATCTGCATCCTGACATATTTTGTGTTGGCCTCATCATCTCTGATATTCGTGAGTGGATGTTATAGTCTCTATGCCAATCCATTTGGCTGAAGATCTCCTCTCTTATTCTGACCTTATACACTTCCAAGCATGATGCCTAGAAACAAGCCCCTACTAATAACATGTCCAGAACATGTGACATGACGCTTCATCACCCTTGGCTCCAAGGAGTACCATGTTTGCAATGTCTTCATATCTACTTGATCTTTTGGAAGTTCATGGGATATTCAGTAGTCTCCAATGTTGTTGTGTACTGTCAAGTCAGAACCAACCCATAGCTGACCCTCCAGCAAGTTTTCAGAGGCAGTTAATCACATGGGAGGAGATTGACCATCCTTCTCCCACAGAGCAGCTGGTGGTCTTGAATTAGATGCCTTCCGAGTTGCAGCACAGCTATTTTGCCACTAGGTCATCACAACTCAAAGGCCTAACTTTCTTTACAAATAAGCCACTAGACTAATAGCATTCTCTATAAATTTTCATTAAAATTAATAATAATACAAAATTTAAAAAATTCATTTCTCCTGTCATTCTTAATCATTGTCCAACTTTCAGATGCATAGCACAGAGTTGAAAAGACCATAGCTTGACTCAGATACAAGTTAATCTTCATTGCTCTTCAGCCTTTGTGTATGTTTTTGACAGCGTTTTTTTCCCAACACGTCTTTTGATTTATTGCCTTCTGGTAACAAGGATGTTGATTGTGGATACATGAAATCATTGCTAATTTCCAACTTTTCTCTCTATATCATAAAATTAGGAGCTCAGAAGGCCTACTGGTAAGAAGCTGTGCTATAATCCCAAAGGCATGCTGTTAAAATCCACCAGCTGCTCTGTGGGAGAAAGATGGGCAATCTCCTCCTGTGCAATTACCTGCTTCAGAAAACCCACCAGAGTTGGTTCAGATTTGATGGTACACAACAAAAACAACAATAAAGTTGTCTATTAGCCCAGTGATGAGGATTTTAGTCTTCTTGATGTTCAGATGTAATCTATATTGAAGATTAAAATCTTTGAGCTTATTCAGCAAGTGTTTTAGATCCACCTCACTTCCAGTAAGCAAGATTTTGTCATCTGTATAACTCAGGTTGTTGATGAATCCTTTTCCAACACCAATATCACATTCTTCATCATAAAATCCACCTCCAGATGCATACCTTTCTTGATTTGAAATTATGCAGTGTTCCCTTGCTCTGTTTGGACAATAAATGGTATCTTGTTCTAAGTATAAGCTGCATATGAGCACAATTAAGTGCTCGGGATTCCCATTGTTCTCAATATTAAACATAATTTGTTGTTTATACACAGACAAACAATGTGCGTAGTCAGTAAAAACCAGACAGACATTCTTCTTATATTCTCTGCATTCAGCCAAAATCCATCCATCTGATATCAGCAATGATATCCCTGCCACCGTAGCATCTTTTAAATTAAGCTTGAACTTCTGAAAGTTCTCCATCTACGTACTGTTCTAGCCATTCTTATATAATCTTCTGTAAGATTTTGCTTGCATGTAATATTAATGATGTTGTTTGATAATTTCCACATGTTGTTTTTGGGTGTCGTCAAGTGACCCTGTGAACAAAAGATCTGAACCTTGTTCTGTCGTGCGCCATCCTCACACTTCCTGACACACAAGAGCTCATTACAGCAGTCCCTGTATCAATCCACATGGTTGAAGGTCTTCCTCTCCTTCACTGACCCTGTACCCTTCCAAGCATTATATCCTTCCTCAATCAATAGCACCTCTCAGCAAAATGTCCAAAGTATGTGAAGTGAAGTTTCATTAGTCTTGCCTCCAAAGAACACTCTGACAGCACCCACTACAAGACATAGCTATTTGTTCTTTTGGCCATCCATGGGATGTTCAGTGCTGTTCTCCAGCACCACAGCTCAAACTCATCTATTCTTTGTCCATCACTCTTATTCATTGTCCAGCCCTCCGACACATAGCAACAAATCCAACACAATGTTGGATAATCTTTTTCCCCCCACATATTGTTGGATAAACTTTTCTGGGAATGAGGGAAAATATTAATCTCCCATTCAGTCTTCCAGATTTCTTAACATAGCTTCATGAGCACATCAGAGCTTTATCTGTATATTAGAATATGTCATATTCTATCAATTATTGGGCCATTGGTTTTTGTCAATGACTTCATTTGATCTACTTTATTATTATCGGTTCCTGATCATATACTATTTCATGAAATGATTCTGTGTCAGCCACTATTAGTGAGCTTAAATGGACTAGTGTTTGTTGTTTTGAATTGAGTAATTATCTGGTCTCCTTTTAGGCCAAAAATGACAAATTGAAGAGGCATGGTAATGTCAAAAAGAGCTTATGAATAGTTATGTTGAAATGTCATACTTTCTGTGATAGGATAATATACATATTTATACAAGGATGAACTATTAATATAACTTTTTAAAAAATTTATACATGTAACATTAAGTAAAAGATAAAAATATTGGACTTTACACCAATTTGAGCAACCTGAAATAAAACGAATCTGCAAACAGGTACATGAAGAGTAAATGGTGATTGTAATGCAAAAGTCAGGAATAAAGAAGGACTATTACTTGGAAAATATGGGATTGGTGACAGAAATGAGCCCAGTGATCATACTTAATACAGGCAGATATAGCGTCCCTATTAATAGAAACTTGGAAAAACAGTAAAATAGTCTACTCTTTTTAGACTCACTGAGTGTCAAAGAAAAAAAAATAGTGAAAGCCAAGCATATACAATTAGATTTTTACAAAGCTACCTGTTAGTTAAATCACTTCATTTCTGATGTTTAAGCAAATAAACAAGTATAAAGAGGTTGTAGATGTGCTTAGCAAAAATCCCTCCTTTTGGAAACCAAGAGAAGAAAAAAATATTCCTGTAACAATCAAGGACTTACTAAATTACAGCTGTAACTACAAGTACTACAAATACTATAGTTATAATGATAAAAATAATAGTAGTTGTAACCTTTATTAATGCCTAAACCTCCATGAAACAACTTATGAGTAAGAGCCTATAGTGATGAAGGAAGACGTTCAAGCTGCTTTGAAGGAAATAGCAAAAAATAAGGCCCCAGGAATAGAAGGTATACCAATTGATGTATTCCAACTAACAGATGCTGCCCTGCATGTGCTCACCAAGTTGTGCCAAGAAATCTGGAGAACAACCACTTGGCCAACTGACTGGAAGAGCTCTATGTTTGTTTCCATTCCAAAGAAGGGTGACCCAACAGAGTGTGGAAATTATAAAACAATATCACTGATTTCACATGCAAGAAAGATTCTCCTGAAGATTATCCGAAAACTATTGGAACTGCACATCAGCAGAGAACTTCCAGAAGTGAAGGTTGCGTTTAAAAGAGGATGTAGTACTAGGGATATTTTAGATAATGTTAGATGGATCTTGGCTGAAAGCAGAGACTACCAGAGGAATGTCTATCTGAGTTTTATTGACTATGCAAAGGTATTTGACTGTGTGGACTACAACAAACTTTAGCTAAATCTGAGAAGAATGGGAAACCCAGAACGTTTGGTCATGCTTATGTGAAACCTATAGTTGGACCAGGAGGCAGTTCGTCAGAACAGAGCAAGGAAATACTGTGTGGTCCAAGATTTGGAAAGGTGTACATGATGGATGTTTCTTGTCTCTATACCTTAACAATCCATATGCAGAACAGATTATTCAGGAGGCTGGACTCTATGAGAAGTGTGGTATTAGAATTGGAAGTAGACTTATCAACAATCTGTGTTATGCAGATGACCCAACCTAACTTGCTCTAACTGAGAAGAGTCTAAAGCGCTTGCTGCAGAAGGTCAAGGACTGCAATCTTAAGTATAGATTGAAGCTCCACATGAAGAAAACAATGATTCTCACCACTGGGGTGATTGGTAGCATCATGATAGATTATAAAGAGTTTGAGATTGTTAACAGCTTCAGTTTGCTTGGCTCCACAATCAAGATTTTTTGTACCAGTAAACAAGAAATAAAAAGATGAATTCTATTTGGAAAGTCAGCTGTCAGAGACTTCTCTAAAGTATTGAAAAGTAACAATGTTAGTCTGGAGACTAAGGTGCACCTGATACAGGCCATAGTCTTTGCAATTACTTGCTATGCATCAGAGAGCTTAAAAAGGACTAGGGATGATAGAAGGAGGGTATATGTCTTTGAGCTCTGCTGTTGGAGCAGAGTATTGAATATCATGGATGGCTAAAAGAACAAACAGGTTCATTGTGGAGAGGGAGAAACCAGGCTGCTCGTTGGAGGCAAGGATTCTGAAACTTCTTTTGACATACTTTGGGCATGTTGCAAGGATGGAAAGTCTTCAGAGAAGGACATCATACTTGGGATGATGGAGGAAAAGTGCAGGAGAGGAAAGCCCTCTATGAGATTCAATGACTAGGGTAATGAGGGTAGGTGTGTTGGAGACAGTGAGATTGGCACAGGATAGAGCAGGGTTTAGGACTGTTGTACACAGGGTCGCTATGAGTTGCAGGCAACTTTATGGTATAACCACTACTACAACAAGATTTTACTTGCATGTGATATTAATGATGATGTTGTTGTTGTTGTTGTTCTTGTTGTTGTTATGTGCATCGAGTCGGAAAAGAGAAGAAGTCTTCAACCAGATGGAATTACACAGTGACTGCAGTAATTGGCTTGAATGTGTCAAAGATGATAAGGATGAGACAGAACCCAGACCTGTTGTTCATAAGGTCATTATGAGTTTTACACTACTCAACACCTAACAACAACAACAACAGTATATTTATATTTACCATATAATCATCTCTTTGCTATTGAATGAGAAAAACCTATTGTCTGGGCACAGCAACAGAACACTGCTTTAAAATCAAGGAGAGTGTAAAATAGGGCTGTATCTTTCTCCACTTCTATTCAATCTGTATGCTGAGCATATAATTTGAGAAGGTATTCTCTATGAAGAAGTTTGTGTCATCAGGAGAGGAGGAAGACTTACAAACATAACCTGTGTTATGCAGATGATACAACTTTGCTTGGTTAAAGTAAGAAATACTGCATCACTTGCTGCAGAACATCAAGGACTATAACCTTCAATGTGCATTACATGTTCACATTAAGAAGACAAAAACACTCATCATTGGGTCGTTGAACAAAGTCAATTAATAGAGAAAAATTGAGATTGTCAATGATTTCATCTTAATTGGATCTACAATCAATGTTTTTTATACTAGTAGTAAAAAAAAAAATCAAAAGATATGTAGCATTGGGAAAGTCTGCCATTAGAGACGCCTCCAAATTACTGAGAGGCAATGAAGTCAGTTTGGAGAAAAAATATGTGCCTGATTCAGGCCTTTTCACTTTCTATGCATTTCAGAACTGGAACATAAACAAGGATGATGGGATAAGAATCAATGCCTTTGAGTTGCTGGAGAGTTTGAGTTGTTGGAGAAGAGTATTGACCAAATATTCCACAAATTGCTAAAAAAAAATAAATGGATATGTCTCAAGAGAATATGCATCCATAGTGTTTCCTGGAGGCAAAAATGGTGAAGCTTCATCTCATAAACTTAAGACACATTGTTAGCATACCTAGAATAATACACTGTTGTTTGGTTTCTCAAGGCCATTATAAACAAGGGGAAAGAATGACTGCTATACTCAGTTCTTCGATTCAGGAAGAGGAGTGTTACTCTACATCACTGTACAAAGAGAAAGACTGACAAGCAGTTGATCCTCTTAGAGATAAATAAAATTTGCTTTTAGAGCTGAAGTGGAATCAGCTTCTATTACTCATCATCTATGAGCCCTGGCCTTTAAATATTTCTTCTTCTTCTTTATATCAGTGGTACATAACAGCGCTTTTGTTGAAATACCATGAATAGTGCCCCCTCTTCAAATATATTTGAGAAAAGTCCCTGAAGAAAGCACAATATTTTTGAAATCTTCAGTCTCTCTAACAAAGGGCTTGGAGGTATTTTTATCACATTACCATTTATTTTCTGTCTTCTTTGGCCTGATTCTACTCTTGTTTCTTTCCCCATCTCTTCTTTCGCCTTTCTCAAGGAATGCATAATGAATGAACTAATGAATAAATCTTAGCAAGATTCTCAAACAGAATGGAAAGAAAGAAACTGGGGAGAAAGTTCTTGGAAACATAGTTGATGGAGGATGGCAGGGATAGAACTGTGGGTATTTGGAAGGTGTGCACATAAAAGTTCTAAATTTGATTGATGAGTGAACATATAGAAAAATTTTCTTGAAAAAAATTGTAATTAGTATTCCTAATTGTAACATGACTAGCCATAAAAATAACAAGAGATGGCTAAAAGGAAAACATCATTTAATGTTTATACATGCAGTGCCAACAGTGCCAACATTACCAACAAACCCAGCCTTGTAGAGCGCAAAAAAAAAGATAAGGGTCATCCTTTCTGTTTGGTGTTGGTTATTCTTTCAAGCATTTCTTATTCAGCACATTCTTCTCTATCCTCTCTGGATGCATGTTATATACCTTCCCTGGAATAGGAAAGTTAGCATGTGAAATGCTACTTCCCCTAACAAAATAGATAGATAGATATAAATTATATAGATAAATTTTATATAGATAAATCTTACATAGGTAAATTACATATATATAAATTATAAATATATATAAATTATACATGTAAATTATATATATAAATTATGTATGTGTGTGTTCCTTGTAATATATTTGAAGGTGTGTACTTAATATAGCAATATTCTTTTATCTACACCTTTATTATCCGAGAGGCTGGGCTCTATGAGGAAAAGTGTGGCGTCAGGATTGGTGGAAGATCTATTAACAATCTGTGTTATGCACGTGGCACAACCTTACTTGCTGAAATTGAGGAGGACATGAAATGCTTGCTGCAGAGGCTCAAAGACTGCAGACTTCAGTATGGATTGAAGCTCAATGTCAGGAAGACAAACATTCTCACCACTGGACCAATTGGCAGCATCAGGATGGATGGAGAAGAGATTGAGATTGTTAACAACTTTAGTCTGCTTGGATCCACAGTCAACACTCTTGACACCAGCAGCCAGGAAATAAAAAAAAAACGTATTACGATGGCAAAGTCTGCTGTTAGGGACCACTCTAAAGTACTCAAGACCAATGGTGTCACTCTGGAGACTAAGGTGTGTCAGATACAGGCTATGGTCTTTGCAATCACTTGTTATGCATCAGAGAGTTGGACAATGACTAAGGAGGATAGAAGGAGAATTGATGCCTTTAAACGGTGGTGCTGGAGAAGAGTATTGAATGTACCATGGACTGCCAAGAAAACAAACAGATCCATCCTGGAGAGGGTTAAACCAGGCTGCTTCTTGGTAGCAAGGATTCTGAGGCTCCGTCTGACATATTTTAGACATGTTGTAAGGAGGAAGAGGTCCTTGGAGAGGAACATCATGCTTGGGAGGGTGGAGGGACAGCACAGGAGGGAAAGACCCTCTATGAGGTGGATTGATTTAGTGACTGGGGTAATCGGGATGGGTGTGTCAGAGGCAGTGAGATTGGCACAGGAAAGAGCAGGCTTTAGGGCTGTTGTACACAGAAAGGGTCGCTATGAATCCCTAGCGACTCGACGGCCCATAACAACAACAACACCACTTTTATTACTCTGCAACTGACTTCAATTCCCACTATCAGTAGAGAGGATCACAGAGAAATACATAAGTGCTTTGCTCAGAAATGTATTGTTGTCTAAATGGACACAAAGCAAAATGATATGAATGAAGATGAATGGTCACGTGCACACACAAATACACATGCATATTCTATATATTGCTAAGATGTTCACCGAGGAATTAAAGGGGAAATTCCACTCAGGTACAGGACTTTTGCTTGTCCATGCATGCCTTGCAATCCTCAGTGAGTTTGACTTACAGTGAACTTATGCACCTGCCATCATTTACTGGGTTTCCTCTCCATCACGACACAATGCCATTTATTACCATTCCTAATCATGTCCATCTTCAGGTAGAAACTGTAGTTCTTTACAAACTATGAGACAATTTTAGATCAATCAAAATGCAGAAATCTGCCCATTTGCTAAAATTACTACACCACTTCTTTTTCAAGTTCAATCATTTTCCAATGCACCAGTTGATTTCTAGGAAACTGTCTTTCAAATATTGTTATGTTTTATTTTAATCCATATAAACTGAGACTTATTTGTTCCTATCTAAGCATGCTCCTCTTTGAATATGACACTGTTGTCAAGTAACCGTTGTGAGTAACAGCTTCAGAAAGGGTTTTCCAAGGCTTCATATCATGATGAACTTTACATTTTTCACTAAAACAGCAAAGAGGGAAGGAGGAAAATATTAATAATGCAGGAAACAGGTTTGAGGCAAATAATGAAAGTATGAGTCAAACTTCACGTAAAAGAAAGACTCAAGAGAGTGCCAAGTTCAGAGCTGTGAGTGAAAGCAACAAAGTCAATAATGGGTCCCACAGAGACAGAAAGCTGAGTCTCAGTGAGAACTCAGCAAGGAAATAGGGGCGCCAGTGTTCTAACAACTCTCAAAGAAAGTCCAGGGAAGAAGTACCTTTGTCCCCTTAGATACTGTCAGTGATGAGAACAGATATGTAAAACAGTGATTTTCAGCAGAATTTTCAGCTTACACATGTGATCTCTTGAGTCAATATTGGGGATTATTTTTTTCTGTATACTAAAGTTTCTTCCAGCTTGTGTTAAAAATATTTGCAAAAGTTTCTAGTCAGTACAGCACATTTCCCAAAGTGCAGATTTAAGCCCATTTGGTAGGTTCTTTCTCAAGCTATTAATCTAGGTTTTAGCATAAATATTTATGCTTTCAAATTCTGGTTCTTTGAGGTTAGACATCAGATCTTGAGAACACGAGAGTGAAATCCCTGTAATCACCACCTATTTTTAAGTCATATTTATATTCCCAAATATCTCTGACAATACCTTTCACACAGTAGAGGTTTATATATGCTGATTAAGTTGTCCTTCTTAATTCTGCAAGCTCACTATTTGAATATTATGAATATTCAAGTACCCTTTCCTGAACAATTTAGCCCTGCCCAATTAACAAAATCAGTAAACACTCAGTCACTTCATTAATGTGTTTTGAATGCAATGTAAAGTCAAATTTGTGGAGGAGTAACACCAAAGGCTTCTTTTCACCATCTTTCACAGCTTTAAGCTGTGTGTGGAGCTGCCTTTGAAAACATTTGTACTTCTCATTTAGACTAGCTCTGTGACATGCAGAGAAAGATGAGAAACAATCTCAGTGTGAAGTCGCATATGAGAGGTTAATTCTAAATTTACCAGTCACTAATTCCTTTGAGTGATCCTATTTGTTCTTTGATTACACATAACTTTACTGATTTCAAAGCAACAGAACTGGAGGAGATGAAAATGTTTGAATCACACAACAGGCTCAGGTGGTGTCTTTGGCACTGAAGACCTGGAATTTTATTTCCAAGTCTCAGAATAGGAGACATAACCATACTTAGGGGAAGCTAATGTAGTAGCTATATCCCCAAGGCCCAGTCTGTCTAAACCTTGAGTAAAGGAAAATGTCTACTGTGTAATGAGAGCCCACACAGCCCAGACAAAGGACATAAACTGATCAAATGAGAACTCCCTGGCTTAACATTTCCTAGAGAACAGAGTTTCACAAGCAGTGCTATGGTGATAATTTCTTTGAATCATGGGAAAGAAGGGACACTTCCTTCAAAGAAGGAGCTAACACTTTTGCTTATTACTGATTGGAGAGTTCTATTTCTTCAGTGTGAAAAATCTGGTGAAAGAAAAAAGTTGCAGAGTATATTAATTGTCCTTAGGTTTTAACTGATAATGAAATAGGTATGTTGTCGTTAATGCTACCAGGTCACTTTCAACTTACAGAGCCTGATGTATAACAGAAAGACATGCTACTCTGTTCTCTGCCATATTATGTTTGACTTCATTGTTTCCGCTATTGTGTCAATATATCTCAAGGGTTTCCCTTGTTTTGAGGTTTGCTTCTGATTTTAACAACTGTAACGCCCTTTTCTAAAGATTTGGTTATCCTAATTATGAGGAAAAATCGTTATGTTGAAGTCTCACCATCTTCTCTACTAAGGAACATGGGGGTTATATTTCATCTAAGATTAATTTTGGGCTTTTTTTTCTGGCAATCTCTGCTATATTGAATATTCCTTGTCAATTTCACAGTGCAATTGATTTTCCTTTTTCAAAGATATTTTGAAGTTCATTCATTTTTGTTATTACAATAATTGTGTACATTCATTGAGTGATTGCGGTGTGTCAAGTACTGGGTGAATATTTTACACATTTATTGCTTTTAAGCATCATAGAAATCATAGAAAACATGTGAAATTATCAAATCAATGTTGTTACTGGATAAAATACAAATAGAACCTAGAGCAGTTAAGTTAGTCACTCTAGATCATTTTGCTGTCTGTGTTACGTCGCCTACTATTCATAGCTATCTGAAGAATAATGGATTGTACCTTGGCCTAGCCTGGGCCATCCTCAGGATCTCAGTTATGCTCAAGGCCATTGTTGGAATCACTATGTCAGTCTACCTCATTGAGGGCCTTCCTCTCTTTTGCTGACTCCTTACTTTTCCAAGCATGATGTCCTTTTCCAAGGATAGGTTACTCCTGAGAACATGTCCACAGGATAGGAGACCGAGTTTTACCATCTTTCCCTTTAAGAAACTCTCTGGCTGCATCCCCCACAGGACAGATTTGTTTATCTAGATAATGCACGTAGTAATTTCAATACTAAGAAATTATTTCTTACTAACTCCATTTCCCATGATCATAACACAATATGCCATAGGATTCCTTATACAGAAGCACAGAAGCAAATATTTTAGTGAGACAGTCAATATATGCAGCAAAATTGAGCACTACAGAGATAATTCAGAGGAAAGATGAGTTTCTTGATAATGAAGGACTGATGATTTCTATGAGGATTTAGAAATTATTGTATATCCTCGTTCCACTAATTATATGTATATAATTTTATATCTATATAATTATATTATAATCTTACATATATAATTATATATATAATCTTATATATAAATATAATTGTGTATATATATAAGATATATATAATAATATTTAAATCTAAAGTCAAGTTTAGTCAATCTAAAAAGGAAACAAAAAATTGACTTATTTATAGACTGTTATGTCAAAGGTACCTACCAGTTGTTAACACTGAAGAACCCTTAGGCTAAAGAGTATAGATTTTGGTACTTAGAAAAGATGAAATTTAGCAAATAACACCTTGTGTGGAATTGTGTCTTAACAAGGCTTTTTCCCTCCTGGAGTTCTTTGAGCTACACCTACAGACCTGTGCAGTCAGTCAATAGCATTGTAAACAAAGGCTGTGATGTTTTCTAGTTCTCAGAAATCAATTAAAAAGAAATTTCACATCTTTTTTCCCCTTATGAAAACAATTTGCCTTCACTTTGCTATAAACTTCAAGCTACTGGTTCCAAGAGGTAACGGTATCCTGACATCGGAGAGCACATTAAATTACTCAACTCTTCTTCTCCTTTCACCTAATATCCTCTGCATTCAGGTATTCTCTCATTTAATCATTCACTTATGCATTTTTCAAGAATCTGTGGAATGTCTTATGTATGCCCAGGACATTTTATATGCTACAGAAAAAGTGGCTCTTAAAACAGGCAAGATCATTGCGCTAGCAAACAAACATGCGATAAAATGTGTGTGATAAGTACTTAAAGAATGAAAAAGAGGTTAAGGGGAGAGAAACTACCCAGATCTATAAGATCTTCACAGTAGGATGTGGTATCCAAGTTGTAAACAGATAGTGAAGCAAAGAACACACCTCTATTCTACAAACATTCCAGACAAAACAAACTGGTTCAAAAACTTAAAATGAAGATTAGGTAAGTGTATTAAAGATTCAGTGAGGAATCTAGGGTAGTTTAGCCAAGAGAATCAGCCAAGAGTCAGTTTAATAATCAGGGGCCAAATCACATGGAACCTTCCACATTAAAATTGAATACATAATCCAAAAGAAAAGCATTGACTTTTGTTTTTAAAGTGATAGAAAGGCATTGGGCATTTTAAGTAGCATGGTATGTTGTTAAATCTTTACATGTTTCTTTCTTTTAAAGTCAGATCTTCTTTAACATCCTTTATTTCTACATTGTATGTTTTCTCTTGGGTTAGTCAAATGCTTTTTAAGCTAGACTTCTTTGAAAGCAAGAAACATTTGCTTATGTAATCTTTACTTATTATGCTCTAGGTAAGGTTAGTACTATGCATTACACTTAACATTTATAAGAATTCAATTCTTTTACTGCACTTCATGATGTGTTCTATTATTGACGTGGATTTTTAATTTTTCATATCTTATATTTTGCTTCAAATGGGGAACTTGTTATTGTTGACAAAAATCTAAAGAATTTACTCTATGTCCCCTTAGTAATTGGGTCCAGAGACTGTGGAACAGGCTTTGCTAGATAGCTTTTCACTGCAAATGAAACTTGTATCCTATTTGAGGATATTTTTCTTTTCACTTTTTAAAAATTTTCTATTGTTTTGTATACAAAATTCATATATATTGTGTATCGTTCATGTACATTGTGTTTCATATATTCCTTCATTCACATTGTTTTAAATAATCACTCATATGCATTGGGGGTTTTGCTGGTTTTTACTGTTTTTCTTTTCTTGTGTGTACCATCAAAACTCATCCAGCTGGCATAGAATGAGATCTTCCTTCTCTCATGGAGCATCTGGTGGATTCAAACCATGCGCGTTTGGAATTACAGCATAGAGTCTTGCCACAACAAGATAATGGTAAACAACCCAACTGAAAAATGGGCACAGGATATGAACAGACACTTCACCAAAGGAGACATTCAGATTGCTAACAAGCA
>NW_006399887.1:6642076-6659372 GCF_000299155.1 Elephantulus edwardii
AGTCAGTTGGCCAAGTGGTTGTTGTCCAGATTTCTTGGCACAACTTGGTGAGCACGTCCAGGGCAGCATCTGTTAACTGAAATATGTCAATTGGTATACGATCTATTCCTGGAGCCTTATTTTTTTTCCATTTCCTTCAAAGCAGCCTGAACTTCTTCCTTCATCTCCATAGGCTCTTGCTCATATGTTGTTTCATGAAATTCTTCTGTGTCTTAAAATTCCTTTCTATACAGTGACTCAGTGTATTCTTTCCATCTTCTTTTAATACTTCCTGGATTATTTAACATTCTGCCCAAAGCCCTAAAGAAACCATAACTGCCACCCAAGCAGTTATATTCAAACCCATGTATATTGCTGCTTTGTTCACAATAGCAAGGAGCTGGAAACAACCCAAGTGCCCATCAACAAACGAATGGCTGGGAAAACTGGTATATTCACTCAATAGAATACTATGCTATGCATTGAAAAACAAAGAACTCATGAAATATTATACAAAATGGGTGACCGTGGATGACATTAGGTGAGTGAAACATCTCAGTAACAAAAGGAAAAATGCTGCATAGTGCCACTGTTGTAAAACAGTACTGACATCAGGGTTGGGAGCGGGGGAACCTAAGAAAAGAGGAGATGAATAATGTATACAGCATTGAAACAGATGAGGGAGAGAACTGTTTAAAAGGAATACAGAATTAGGTATTATTTTTATGATAAGATTCCAGGAAAAGAAATGCATACTAAAGTGGATTGTGGGCTTGTGGGGGAGGGGAGACGGGATTGTATAACAATGAAAGAATATTTTCTTTTCAAAGAGAAAAACAAACTTGTGGGGAAGGGTGGGCAGGGAGGAAAATGTGCAAGGAATGAATGGGAAAAAAATTAAATGGAAAGAACATGCTATACAAAATATATATGTTGCATAAAAATCATTAATAAAGAGCTAAAAAGCAAAAAAAAAAAAAAAAACAAATCGAAAAACCAAAACCCCAAAACTCCAACATCTTATCATGACTGATCAATGCCTACTATCACCCCATCTTTTCAGATCCCTGTTGGAATTTCCTACTTCCTTCAGCTCTGCCCTCTCTGTTCAACCAAAGTCTGTTATCCTAATGATTTCCTCATCTCCCCACTATCTGTCCCTCTGCCCCTGTCTTCTTCCCTTTTGGACTATTATACATATTTTACTAGTTATCCTTCTATTTTTACAATAATCATCTTACACAGTATTTGTCCTTTTACCAAACAGTTAATTATAATAAAAGACATTAGAAAGAAATCACAGAAAAAATAAATAAAACCACCAGCTTTCATATTTAACCCCATCACTTCCAGTTCTGATTTTTTTTTATTTCTAGATTTGAATTCCATATGATAATAATTCTTTTCTAACAGGTAGTTGTTGTTGTTATGTGTTGTTGAGTTGACTAAGGCTCATGTTGTTGTTGTTATTGTGTACTGTAGAGTTGGAACTGACCCATAGCTGAACCTCCCACGAGTTTTCAGAGGCAGTTAATCACAAAGAAAGAGATTGCCCATCCTTCTCCCACAGAGCAGCTGGTGACCTCAAACTGAGTGCCTTTGAGACTGCAGCACAGCTTCTTGCCATTAGGCCACCGGTTGTTGTTATTGTTATTGTTATTGTTATTGTTATTGTTATTGTTATTGTTATTGTTATTGTTATGTGCCGTCAAGTTGCCTGCAACCCATAGGGGCCCTCTGTATAATAGCCGTAAACACCGCTCTACCCTGTGCCAAGCTTATTGTCTCTGACACAACTACGACGATTACCCCAGTACACTGAATCCATCTCATCGAAGGTCTCCCTCTCCTGCACTATCCCTTCATCCTTCCAAGCATGATGTCCCTCTCCAAGGACTGGTACCGCTTGCAACATGTCTGTAGTATGTCAGACAAAGCTTCAGAATCCTAGCCTCTAAGGAGGCCACCATAGTTCCCTATAAACAATGGCTCAGGAATTTTCCTTTCATTGAACCAACCTCCTCATCTCTGACAAACCTGACCCCATTACCACAGTCACTGTGTCAAGCAATCTCATCCAGCATCTTCCTCTTGTGTGCTGACACACTACCCTTCCAAGCATGATGTCCTTCTCCCAGGACTGGTGCCCCTGGCAACATGCCCAAAGTATGTGAGATATCAATATTTTTTCTAAAGAATTTCCTTAAGTATATTTTAGAGTGACAACTTACTGATACTGAATTCTTAGCTTTTATTTATATGAAAATGTCTTTATTTCATCTTGAGCTTTGAAAGGGGTAAAGTTTTCAGTTGATAATCTTTTTTCTTTCACATCTATATAAATATTCCATTGTTTTTTGGTTTCCATTGCGTGTGATCATAAATTAGCTATTTTTTTTTCAGAACCATCGTTCTCCCATATACAATTTTCTAGTTGTCTTTGAGGATTTTTATTGTTGGTTTCTCAAACTTTACCTATTATAAGTTTAGGTGTGATTTATTTATACTTATTCCATTTTGTTTCCTTAGCTACACTGATATCTATATCTATATCTATCTATCTATCTATCTACAGAGAGAGAGAGTTCACCATATATTAGGAAAATTTACTTATTATTTCTTCTATTATTTTTCTCCTTCACTCTGTTTTTTGCCTTTTGGACTTCCATTATGTAAAACTGGAAAAGGTCAGGAGAGATAGGAAACTCTAAAATAAAATCTCATCTAAAAATTAAATTTAAAAAATCTACAAACGGAAAAAAATTAATGTCAACTAGAACAGTAGGTGGTATACGGGAAAGATGATTTGTGAACTGAGATATAATTCTAAACAAATGATACAAACTGAAGCACAGTAATGGATTTTTTAAAATGGAAAATATCTCAATATATTAAAATTATGACCTAGTTATTTAACATATGTGCAATTTTATCTACTTCTTTTCAAGTTTTATAGTTCTTGATTGTAGCTTTTGAATCTTATAAGTGATTCATGTTAAAATGTCTGGATTTTGTTAACTAATTTTAAAGGTCTTGCATTTTGTTAGTTCAGTTTAGTCAGCGTCTATTGATCATTTCAGGCTTGATTTTAGAAATGCAGTGGCAGCAGTGTGAGCTGTGGGAGACTCTAAACTGGCAGATGGCTGCAATAATCTTGCCAGCCCACTGAATAAAGTGATTATGGTAGGCTTGCTGACCCACCAAGAGAGAAGAAGAGAAGCAGCTGTTTTGGACTTGCAAATGAAGAAGAGAGAAAGAAAGGCCATAGTAGTAGTAGTGGATTGGCTGAGCTTCTTTGGGTCGAAGGCTTGCTGGTGAAGTTAAAGGAGATATACCACGTGACCATACAGAGCTGTGGCTTGATTGTTCCTGTGCAGGGGTTGAACCTCCTCCAACCCTGCCCCCAAACAATATGAGAGGAGGCACACAGGCCATTGGAGAGCACAGGCCTGGGTAGCATGACAGGCCAGGCAGAAAGGTAGGAGAAATTGCTGACTTTAAGGGCTAAGAAGCACAGATTTGGGAAACGCTGTGCTGAAGACTCCTGTCTTCCCACAAGTTAAGACATGATCCAGTGAGGACCAGAAGCAGAAGCCTCAGGAACCACGGAGACCTTCCACGGAGGGTGGTGGTAAATAGAAGCAGCATGGCATGAACTCTAAATCTGACTTGAGCAGTAGAGCACCTACCCAATGACCTACAAATACTTAACAATCAAATCCATAGCCATTGACTCTGATACAACTCAGGGCCACCTTCAATCAGGTTTCTAAGTCTACAAGTCTTTGCAGGAGGAGATTACCTAATCTCTCTCTCAGAGTAGTTGGTAGATTTAAACATCAGGCTTTTCATACAGCCAAATTTAATGCCTCCTAGTCAGTTCTAATCCTCAGAAGCCCTCCATCAAGTTCTCATGAATGTAAATCGTAATGGAAGGAGACTGTTTAATCTTTTTCCTTTGTTATCATTAGTGTATACCTTGGAGACAAACCAGCCTCATAGCTGACTTTCCAGTAGGTTTTCAGAAGCAGCAGATCTCTTGGGAAGAGACAGCCCATTGTTCTTCCATGGAGCAACTGGTGGATTTGAACTGAATGCTTTTGAGTTGGATCCACAACTCCTATCCACGTAGCCACCAGAAACAGTTAATGTATTTGAACCACTGGAAATTGATATAAGAAGGCAACTCACTTATGGAATACATAACCAGAGCTCCCAAACCTGAGAATTGACATCAACTCATTACTGTCAAGTTAGAACAAAATAAATCTGATCCTCCCATGGATTTTGAAAGGCTTTTATAAAGCACACGGGAGGAAACCACGCATGTGGAGAAAGATAAGTGTTTTCCCTTTGAGAGACTGTTCTTATTTGCCTTCTCAAAAAAACCCAATAATGGCTTTCGCTTTGCCAACACTTTTGTATGTAGTGTGTCTGACTCAACCACAGATCAAGACAGCACTCATGAAATTGTTGATGCCAGCGAGTATCACACTTTATCCTTAACTTCGTCCCTAGTTTACCATTGTCTAGATGTTGAGACACAACTTGCCTACAGGTATGATAGATAGATAGATATAGATAGATAGATACACAGATAGATATAGATAGACAGAGAGACTCACATAAAAGTGGCCTCAAATATGTTATTTACCTATGTGTTTTTCCCCTTCTTTCCTTTGCTTGTCAATATGGGTGCTGCACTTTTTTCTGTGCTTTAGTAACTCTGACAATATCAAATGGATAGAATTTTGTATTTTAGTTCTGTATTTTCTAGTTCTTCCAAGTAAGAAGTTAATAGAAGTAAGTGGGTTCACTTTATCAAGGACCTCTTTATAAAGGTTTAGGCTATTTTCTAGATCCCTAATACTCTAAATGTCATCAATGTAGTATAACTAGGGAGTTCTGGTGGTAAGGAATAGAGCTGCCAACCAAAAAGCGCATGATTTGAAACCACCAGATACTCCATAGGAGACAGATGGACAGTCTTCTCCCACAAGATTTACAGCCTCTGAAAACCAGTTGCAAGGTCAGCTATGAGTTGGTTCTTACTTGAAAATACGCTAACAAGAACAACAATTAAAAACTGGTTTCTTTTCTTTTTTTTCTCTTCTGAAAGTAAGTTTGCTTTATTTGTTATATAATATCCACCACGTGGTGGCCACAGCTGGAGCCTGGATCCTCTGCACGGAGACTCTGGTGTGAAGCGTTACAAGATGATCAGTGAATTCCTGGTAGGGAGACTTGGTGAACACAGTCTCCTTCCAGAGGTCTGGGGTCAAGTAGTTATAGTCTTGGAGATGGCATCAAAGGTGGCTTGCTTTAGTAAGGTTTTCCAGGTAGCTGTGCAGGTCCTGGCTGAGGTGTTCTTCTTGTTGTTAGGTGCCGTCAAGTCCCTTGCGATTCATAGAGGCCCTATGTACAAGAGCCCTAAAACCTGCTCTATCCTGCGCCAACCTCACTGTCTCTGACACACCTACTCCCATTACTCCCATCGCTGAATCGAGCCATCTCATCAAGGATCTTCCTCTCTTGTACTGTCCCTGCACTCTCCCAAACATGATGTCCCTCCCCAAGGAACGGTCCCTCCTTGCAACATATCCAAAGTATGTCAGATGAAGCTTCAGTATCCTTGCCTCTCAGGAGCAGCCCAGTTTCACCCTCTCCAAGACAAACCTGTTTGTTCTCTGAGCAGTCCATGTTCATATTCAGCACTCTTCTCCAGAACACAGCTCGAAGGCATCAATTCTCTTTCTATCATCCCTAGTCATTGTCCAGCTCTCCAATGAGGCGCACCTTAGACTCCACCTGGTGTCATTGTTCTTCAGTACTCTGGAGAGGTCCCTGACAGCTGACTTTCCCAATGCAATTTGTCTCTCGATTTCCTGGTTGCTGATACTAAGAGTGTAGACTGGAGCCAAGCAAAGTAAAACTGTTTAAAATCTCAATCTGAAGTGAATAATTTAAAAACGATGTATGATAGGGTATTATGGTTATCACAAGAGTTAACAATTAAGGTTGCATAGTGGAATGTACTTGGGGGGGGGGCGGGAGTAGTGTGGCGGGATTGTGTCCCAGGGAGGGAGTGTTTCTTTTACTTTTGAAAGAGAGGAGCAAACTGGGGAGGGGAAGGGCTGGGCGGGGATAGAAGTGTAGAAATGAATGAATGAAAATCCAAAATCTCTGTAAATGCTCATTAAAATTATTCTTAAAAAAATCTCAATCTCTTCACCATCCATACTGAGGCTGCCAATTGGCCCAGTGGTGAGAATCTTTATTCTTAGGTTCTCCTCAGTTTCAGCAAGCAGAGTTGTGTCATCTGCATAACATAGGTTGTTGATGGATCTTTCACCAATCCTGATGCCACATTCCTCCTCATACAGCCCAGCATCCTGAATGATCTGTTCTGCATATAGATTGAAAAGGTATGGGGACAGAATACAACTCTGGCAGATGCCCTTCCTGATTAGAACTCGTTAATTCCAGCCAGCAGCAGCAGCAGCTTCTTGGGCACAGGGGTGCAGGGATCAAACACACCAACACAGCGCCCAGTCACCTTGCTGGAAACAGTGTGAGCCTTGCTAATCTTGTTTCCCCAGTAGTCATGATGCACAGGGACAATAGAGAGTTTGGCCAGGATAATGGCACCAGAGATGACAGTAGCTACCTCCCTGGAGCACTTGACACCCAAGCAAACATGGCCATTATAGTCTCCAATGCTTCAAAGGCCTTGAACCTGGTCCACTGGCCAGCACATGTCTGCTTCTGCACAGGTATGATTTTCAAGACCTCATCCCTGTGGGACAATCCCCCCAAAAATGTCAGTGATCTCAGACTCCTTGATGGGCAGTGAGAAAAGTCTCCTCCAAGGATTTGATTTTCACATCTTTGACCAGAGGGCCTAGCTTGGTGACAGGAAGCCACTCCATGTCCTTGGCTTTGCCTCCTCTACCTGTGTGGCCCCTCCCACGGCCCCGTCCACAGCTCAGGCCCTGACCCCGCAGACTGCTGCCGAAGCCTCTGTGGAATACAGTGGCTCTCATCCCAGGGCTTCTGGGCCCTCACGCTACACTGACATCATCCATCATGTAGTGTTTTCTCAGAGAAGAAGAGTGGTGTTTTTTTTTTTTAAAAATGGAATACTAGTTTTTGTGCTAGAATACATACAAAAGTGAAAAAAGGTAATTCTAAAAATACGTTTCTACTAATCATCTTATGTTAAAGTGGCAACCAATTATATATCCTGAAAAGAAACAGATCTTAGAATAATATGTACCAAATAATCTATAACCATAAAGAAATATAATTAGGAAATACCATGATCTTGAAGATGATTTTCCTAGGGCTAGGCTTATCCATTGCACGCCAGATGTGCAGATCCTTGCGATTTCCCCACATTCAGGTAACTTGAAGGCATAATTTGAGGTGGTCGGGTAGTGTGCAAGCTAGCCCCTGGGGGAAAAAACAACAACAACAAAAAAACAGGGAAACAAATATATACGAACAACAAACTTGGCTGTTATGTACTATAGACTCAGAACCAACTCATTGCTGATCTTCTGGTGGGTTTTCAGAAGCATTTAATCGCAGTGGAAGAAAATGCCCATCCTTCTCCTATGGAGAGGTTGGAGGCCTCGAACCTCATGCCTTAGGGATTGCAGCACAATTTCTTATTGCAAGACCGCCTTACAACAAATTAGTATAATTCAATTAAGAATACATCCATTTATAATCATTTAATACTTTAAAAATGTTAGATGCATTGCCTATATATTGATGTAATTAATTTACAAAGTTATGTCTCTTCCATTATGACATTTCCTGCCCCCCTTCACTTTATGGGTAAGAAGTCAGAGCTAATGAGAATGACAGAGAATAGGGCAAGGTTCAGGTTGGCCATTCATAGGGTCTCTTGCTAAGAGTCATACCTGACTTAGTGGCCCCTAACAACAAGAAGAGAAGATAAATTACTTCTCCATGTCTTGAAGCAAATCAGTAACAGCGCTAGAATCCAAATTGTCTTAATTTCTATTCTTAAATAACTCACATATTTATAAAATTTTCTTTACATTTTTGGTTAGATAACATTGCTTTCTTAAAACCTAAAATAAAGGTGCAGACCAACAGCAACGCAGGCAGTCTGATGTGCTGAGACTTGGCAGCTTAACATCTGCAAACAGACAGACCTATAGCCCCAAGCTCCCTCCAGCACCCAAGCCCTGCCACCACGCCCCAAAGCTCTCACCCCTGCCACAGTCCTGCACCCCTGCAACAACCTCCCGGCCTTGGTGCCACAGCCCTGCACCCCCAGTGAGTGCCCCAGGGCCACTAGGGAGTCCTTAATGCCACACAGAGACAGACCAACAGCCATGGACAGTAGGGTTTTGAATCAGAACTTCGGTTGGAGCAATTCCTTTTGGAGCTACAGGAACACAAAGCCACACCACAGATCCAGCCATCACACAAAGCCACCTGCTGAACTTCTGTGGGAGTGATCTGGCAGGAGAAAGGCTGGTAGGATCCCAACTGGGTTACTTGTGCACCACCAATTGCCAGGGAAAGTACCTATGGGTGAGCCCACTGGTGGGAATTTGGCTGACCTCTCTTGGACCACATGGATTGCCCAGGAATGAGCGGGCAAGTGGTAACTTGTATGAACTTTTGTGGACACTTCAGACCAGTCAGAGGCAAGTGGGTCTGTGGGAATTTGATTTTTACTTCTTGGGTCCTATTGGACCCAGGACCCTGCTTGAGAAGTGGCTGCTGCATGAGGGCACCTGAGTAAGTGCCACTAGGTAGGGACCACTGAGTGAAAACCACTGGTGGAAGATGGACAGCGGGAATTTGAATAGGGTCTCCAATACTAAGCACACCCGGACAGCTGAGGTCTGAATGAGGTGTCCCAAGTGGTTGACCTGCCCTTGTAATTGCCCCATCCGCATGCCTGTCCCACCCCATTTGGCTGCACACCTGAGCCTACACGTCTGGCCAATCAACTTTCCTTTAATCCAGAGCACCTTGACCCGTCTTACCTATAAGAGTTTCCTCACAGGCTCTGAACTGACATTTCCCTGGAGTCAGAAGTTAAGAGAAAAACGCAAGTGGGGTAGCTGCCCAACTCTAGAGCATTGTGTTCAGATCAAGAACATATCAATGTCTTGAAGACAGCAAGCTATCCCACACACTACACAAGAACAAAGCAAGATATCACTGCCAAAGGTTGACAAAATGGATTTCCTGAAGCCAGAAAGTCTGATGGAACTTTCTGACACAGAATTTAAAAGAACAATGAATATTTTCAATGGAT
The DNA here is from genome assembly GCF_000299155.1 of Elephantulus edwardii. Lineage (NCBI taxonomy): Eukaryota > Metazoa > Chordata > Mammalia > Macroscelidea > Macroscelididae > Elephantulus > Elephantulus edwardii. Next base: position 6,651,363 of record NW_006399887.1, read on the forward strand.
GGAAGACAAACTTGAAGAATTACAGGATATTACAAGCAAAACCCAGGAGTAGCTAAAAAAAAAAATCCAGAACAATATAGAGAAATCAAAGAAAGCATTAGTGGCACTGGAAAAACAAGAAACCACAATCCAAAAATATGAGGTCCAATATTTCAGATGCTGTCAACATGATGGAGGGACACATGAGCAAAGTTCAAGAGATGGAACACAATACCAGTGAAATACAAGACAGAATTGTCACCACTGGTCTACTAGAACAAAAAGCAGACTCAAAAAAGAAGGGAAAAGAAGAAAACCTAAGAATACTGTGAGACACCATCAAGAGAAATAACATGCATATCACTAGAATTCCAGAACAGGAAGATGCAAGTAAAGGAACCAAAAAAAGTTGTAGAATTACTAGAGGAAAACTTCCCAGGCAAAATGAAGAATAAGAGAGTATATATTCAAGAAGCTCAGTGAACACCATATAGAACAGACCCCAAAGAATACACCAACGTATGTTGTTGTTTTTGTTTGTTGTTATGTGCCATCGAGTCGTTTGCAACTCATAGCGACCCTATGTACAATAGCCCTAAACCGTGCCTCTGACACACTATCCCGATTACCCCAGTCACTGCATCAATCCACCTCATAGAGGGTCTTCCCCTCCTGCACTGTCCCTCCACCCTACCAAGCATGATGTCCCTCTCCAAGGACCTGTGTCTCCTTACAACATGTCTAAAGTATGTCAGACGAAGCCCCAGAATCCTTGCCTCCAAGAAGTAGCTTGGTTTTAATCTCCTCATAGAGCCCAGCCTCTCGGATAATCTGCTCTGCATACACTTTTCAACATGTAAGCTCCATGGGATACCCAATTGTCCAGCTATCAGATGCATAGCAAATAACTGAGAATGCAATGGCCCGGATTAGGTGCACTTTGGTCTCTGGACTGACATCGTTGCTCTTTAGCACTCTGGAGAGATCCCTGACAGCAGATTTTCTTAATGCAGTTAGTCTTTTTTATTTTTCTGACTGCTGGTGCCAAGAGTGTTGATTCTGAATTCAAGCAAGCAGAAATTATTAGCAATTTCAATCTCTTCTCCATCTATCATGATGCTGCAAGTTGGCCCAGTAGCAAGAATTTTTGTTTTCTTGATATTGAGTTTCAGGTCATACAGAAGACTGTAATACTTGACCTGCAGCAAACACTTTAGGTCCTCCTCAGTTTCAGCAAGCAAGTTTGTGCCATCGGCATAACACAATTTGTTGATGAGTCTTCCTCCAATCCTGATGTCACACTCCTCCTCATAAAGTCTAGCCTCCTGAATTATCTGTTCTACATATAGATTGAAAAGGTATAGAAATAGATTGCATCCATGACATATTCCTTTCCTGATTTTGAACCATGCAGTGTTTCCCTGCTCTGTTCTGAGGACTTCTTCCTGATATGTGCTGTTTAGCTTTTATGAGAATCTCAATTTCTGCCTTTGTTAAAGATAGGGTAACTTACACAAATCACTATCCTAACTGTGCTTTTGTAGCTTGAGACTTGAAAAAAACTTGGTTTTTAAAAGCCTACTTTGAAACAATCACACAGATAAAGTAATAAGACCATTTTACCTTGCACATTGTGCTCTGCTTTGAAGAATTCATTCCATTTGGGAAACGAACTTCAAAGATAAGTCTAAGAGATATAGTTATGGTAATTTAGGCTTTATTTTCACTTTTACTCAAAGGAATAACGTATGAAACCCTTACTTAATCATAAGTCTATTAGCTCTGTTTCTACCATCCCACACCCTCAAAATACTGTTAAAATTTTTTATAAGACCTTTGGAAGGTCTTCTCATCGTTTTTCAAATGTCAAACATTTCTGACACTTCAATCAAAGTGTATGGGACTGTAGTGGCCTAGTGTGCTGATATGCCAAAGTCAAGTGGTTTGAAACTTCAACTGCTGCAAGGGAGAATTATGGGCAATCTTTTCCATGCAATTTACAACTTCTAAAATCCCACTCATGAGTCAACTATGAATTGATCCCAATGCTACAGCAATGAGGGAACATAAATAGTTTACTTGTAGTAATAAAATACACTGTCAACACAAAGATATGCAGTTCAAATCCACATTTACTAACTGCTTCACAGGAGAAAGATAGATAATCTCTCATGAATTTTATTGCCTCTGAAAACTTGCTGGAGGATCATCAACAGGTCAGTTCTGATTTGACAGTACAAAACAAAACCCGCAGCAATGAATTTTACTCCAATTTGCAAATTGTATGTAGGTTGTCTTTTTTTAAAATTATGGCAAGGTTCCCTTTCAATTGGGAAGTTGTCTGGAGCAGCCAAAATCTACAGAGGTTGGTTTTCTGGTTCTGGTGAGACTTAGGGTAGAATGTTTACTCGCCACTGGGTGTGAGTTTATTTTATTTGGCCTCCTATTTAAAAAGGAAACTAGTCACCTTTTTGGGGCTGAAATCCAGGTTGGGAAGTTGTCTGGAGCTCCCTGATTAAAACAAGCTTGGAACCTGGAGTGGTATCCACGTCTGAAATAGCTTGCCTCTGGAAGCCCTATGAACTTGTAGAAGTGATGAAAGTTATACAAATGTTTGAGTCTTTCATTCACAGGGTCGCTGTGAGTCATCTATGACTCAATGACACTTAACAACAACAATTGTCAGTCAGTTCTGATATAAATAGAATATCTTCCTTTCTTATTTTTAGCTTTTATTATGATTTTCTTTTATTATCAGCATCTTTATAAATCTGAGATTTGTCCTTGGAGACTGTTATCATTATTTTTGTTAGGTGCTGAGTAGAGTATGATCCATAATGATCCCATTCACAAAAGATCTAAACTATGCTGTACCATCCTCACAATTTCTGGCACACTACAGTCCATCACAGCAATCACCGTGTCAGTCCACCTCATTTAAAGTCTTTCTCTCTTTCACCAACCTTCCATCTTCCCAGCATTATATCCTTCTTCAAACAATAGCCTCTCCTAAAAGATGAAGCTGTATCATCCCTGCTTCCAAGGAACACTCTGGATGTACTTTTTTCAAGTCATATTTGTTTGTTCTTTTGGCAATCTGCGGTATATTCAGCACTCTTTTCCAACACCACAGTTCAAAGGTATCAATTCCTCAGTCATCCGTATTCATTGTCCAGCTCTTAGATGCATAGTAAGTGATTGAAAAGACCATAGTCTACACATGTTAGTCCTCAAACTTGCATCATTACTACTCGATAATTTAGGGATGTCCAAAATTCTAAGTTTTCAAGCGCAATTTGTCTCCTGATCTCCTAACCACTCCAAGAAAGAGGAAATAGTTTAGATAGGACATTAGAACCAAATATAAACTTACAGATAAAAATATACAAATACATCCCTAAAATATGAAGACATAAAAGTTTGCTCTGATGTTGAAGGTATAATTTAACTGAGGAAGGTTCTGAATTTTCTCAGGTAATGGGGATAGCATTTTCTCAGGTAATGGGGATAGCATTTCTAGTAAGATTGTTAGTAAGAGTTATCTGTTATTCTAGTAACAGATACTACTCCTTTTTTCTTCTCTTCCCATCATATTCCTCATAGAAATTGTAACTGCTTCCCAAATCTATCTATTGACAGATTTGGCTTCATGTTTTCAAACAACTCAAGACCCTGATTATTTTAGAAAAATTTCATCTAGTCGTTTAATTATAAATGTTTCCACAATTTTTGTTCTTCCTCTTCCCTATTTTTTCTTCTTCATCATATTACATGTTGCAATATAGTACGTTACAAACAAAAAGAAATTTTTAAAAAATTAAAAAACACAGACTAAAACCCTCCTATCATCTAAGCGAGGTTCATCATAACTGAAATAGATTGTAACTCAAGGAATCCTTAAATTCAATAAAGTGCAATCAATTTCTATTATTAACCCATTATAGTTTTTTGTTTACTAGTTACTAACTGAAAGGTTTGTAGTTACAATGATTTATTCATTGCAAATATTTTTTTCTAAAAGACACAAAAGATGACTTTACACATGGATTTCACCCAATGGGCTTCATATTAATCAGATTGACTACATTTGTGGAAGAAATCTCGGAGAAGCTCAATATCAGCAACCAAACTAGGTCAGGGGTAGATTGAGGATAAGACTATCAGTTCCTCATATCCAAGTTTAAGTTGAGGCTGAAGAAAATTAAAATAAATCCAAAGGAAATAGATATGATTTTTAATCAATTCCATCACAATTTCATGATCATCTTGAGAAGAGGTTTGAGGCATTGAACACCAATGAAAGAAGACCAAATGAGTTGTGAAATATCAAGGATATCATCTGTGAAGAAAGCAAAAGGTCATTACAAAAACAGAAAAAAAGAAAAAACCAAAATGGATGTCAGAAGAGACTCCAAAGATTGCACTGGACTCTCAAGAAACCAAATCTAAAGGAAAATATGTCAAAGTGAAAGAGCTTAACAGACAGACTTGTTATAATTAACAGATGCAACCTTGGATGTTTTTACCAGTCTATGCCAGAAAGTTTAGAGGACAGCTGTCTGGCCAATGGAAGGGAAGAGGTCCATATATATTCTAACTCCCAAATTAGATGATGCAACAGAATGTGGAAACTATCAAACAATATCACTGATATCACACACAAACAAAATACTGCTGAAAATCATTCAAAACTGGCTAGAATTGTACATAGAAGGGAACTTCCAGAATTTCAAGAGGGATTTAGAAAAGGCCATGGCACTAGGGATGCTGATGTCACTCAGGATTGCTGATGTCAGATGGGTCCTGGCTTAAAGTAAAGAATACCAGAAGAATGTCTGTATGTGCTTTCTTGACTATACAAGGTCATTTGATTGTGTGGATCATAACAAGTTGTGGCTGACTTTGAGAAGAATAGGAGTCCCAGAGCACTTAATTATGCTCATGTAAAACCTATACCTAGATTAGGAGGCTGTTGTACAAACAGAGCAGGACAACACTGCATAGTTTAAAATTAAAGGGGGAATGTATAAGGCTTGTCTTCTCTCTCCATACCTATTCAATCTCTATGCTGAGCAATTATGCGAGAACCTAGACTCTAACGAGAATAATGTGGTATCAAGATTGATGGGAGACTCATCAATAACCTGCATCATACAGATGACACAACCTTTTTTGCTGGTATTGAGGACTTGAAGCACTTGTTGCAGAAGATCAAGGAATGCAGTCTTCAATGTCAAGAAAACAAAGCTTCTTACCACTGGACTGATAGATAACATCATGATGAATGGAGAAGAGTTTGAAACTGTAAGCAACTTCATCTTACCTGAATCCACGATTAAGACCCTTGGCACTAGCAATCAGAAAATAAGGAGACATGTTGTCCTGGGAAAATCTGTAGTTAGAAAACTTTCCAAATTATTGAGAAGAATGATATCAGTTTGAGGACTAAGTTATGTCTGATTCAGGTCATAGTCTTTCTGATCACTTGCTATGCATCTGAGAGCTGGGCAATGGATATGGATGGCAGAAGAATTCACGCCTTTGAGCTGTGGAGTTGGAGAAGAGCAATAAACATTCTATGGACTGCCAAAGAATAAACAAGTGTATCTTGGAGAGGGTGTAGCTGGAGTTCTCTTTGGAGGCAAGGATTATGTGGTTTTGCCTCACATACTTTGGGAATGTTGTTTGGAAAGGCTATTCCTTGGAGAGGGACATGATGCTTGGAAGGGTGGTCAATGAAGGAGAGAAAGACCCTCAACCAGGTATACTGACATGGTGACTGCCGCAGTGGGCTCTAGTGTGTCTGGAAGTTTAAAGATGGCACAGGTTAGGACCAGATTAAAATCTGTTGTTCATAGTGTTTCTATGAATAGTACTCAATTCAACAGACCTCACAACAACAATGTATTCTCTATTTGTCATGATGTTGCCTATTGGGCCACTGGTGATTAGTTTAGTTGTCTTGATGTAATCATATTGAAGTCTGCATTCTTTGATCTTCTGCAGTAAATGCTTCAAATTTTATTCGTTCTCTGCAAACAAGGTTGTATCATCTGCATACCACAAGTTTTTATGACTCTCTCTTCAGTGCTTATGCTACATTCTTCTTCATAATTCAGTTTCCTAACTTATTTACTCTGCATACAGATTGAACAGTTATGGAAAAAGATTTAACTCTGATGTTCACCATCCTGATTTTAACCCTGAAGTATTTCCTCTGTTTAAAAAAAAATCTGAATATTAGTGTACCAGAATCCTTTCAGAATTACTTTCCATTCCGGCAGACTCTTAGACCTTTAATATCAATATTCAATCATCTTTTACTCTAATCACAAGTATTTACCGCTAATAAGCCATTTTAACCACAGGTCATCTGTCAGAATGTGGAAATTGTCAAAGAATATCATTAATATCTCATGCAAGCAAGATTCTGCTAAAAATTATCCAAAATGACTGGAAAAGCACACCAACACAGAACTTCCAGAAGTGCAGGCTGGTTTAGAAGAGGTCATGGTACTAGGTATATTAAAGCTAATGTTAGATGGATCTTGGCTGAAAGCAAAGAGTACCAGAGGAATGTCCATCTGTGTTTCATTGACTATGCAAAGGTTTTTGACTGTGGGGATCACAACAAACTGTGGCTGACTCTGAAAAGAATAGCTATTCTAGAACCCTTGATTGTGCTTATGCAAAACCTATATTTGGACCAGTCATCAGAACTGAGCAAGGGAACACCGCATGTGTACACCAGAAATGTGTCTTGTCTCTATACCTTTTCAATCTATATAAGGGACACATTATCAGGAGGCTGGGCTCTATGAGGAGGATTGTGGCATCAGGATTGGAGGAAGACTCATCAACAACTTGTGTCGTGCAGAAGACAGAATCCTGCATGCTGAAACTGAAGAGGACCTAAAACACTTGCTGCAGAAGGTCAAGGACTGCAGCCTTAAATAGGGATTGAAGCTCAATATCAAGAAAACAAAGATTCTCACCACTGGGCCAATTGGCAGCATTGTAATAGTCAGTGAAGAGAATGAGATTCTTAATAGCTTTAGTTTGCTGAGCTCTACAACCAACACTCTTGGTACCAGCAGCCAAAAATCAAGACAACTTGCACTGGGAAATTCTGCTGTCAGGGACATCTCCAGAGTACTGAAGACCAATGATGTCAGTCTGAAAACTAAGGTGCAATGATCCAGACTATTGTTTTCACAATTACATGCTATGCGTCAGAAAACCGGACAATGACTAGGGATGATAGAAGTTGAATTGATGCCTTTGAGCTATGGTGCTGGAGAAGAGTATTGACTCTACCTGAACTACTAAGAGAACAAACAGGTTCATCCTAGAGAGGGTAAAACTAGGTTGCTCCTTGGAGGCAAGGATTCTGAAGCTCTGCCTAACATACTTTGGGCATGTTGCAAGGAGGGTGGAGAGACAACACAACAGAGGAAGACCCTCGATTAGAAGGATTGACTCAGTGACTGGGTTAATGGAGGTAGGTATATCAAAGAAAATAATGTTGACTCAGGATAAAGCAGGGTTCAGAATTGCTGTACATAGGGTTACTATGAGTCACAGGTGACTTGACGGCCCATAACAATAAGAAAACGGGCAAATACGGAGCACAACAGCAGTATGCATTATACATAAACTATAACATCTTTCACAAAGTAGGACACTGTTGATTGATACCAGAAAGCCATTATCAGATAATATGTTGATCGGGGTCAAAAGATTGACCATTTCTGGGAAAACAAATTACGTGTCTTCAGAAATAGAAAACTAAGCAGTACATAAAGGAAATAGTTATTGAGCTTCATGGTGTCCTTTCATATTTTTTTAAGTTTAATAGTGTTGGAAATGAACATAACCTATATTTTAAGTAAAACTCTTGTATAAAATAGTCCAAGAGTTTTAAAAATATTTTATGCACTTTAAAAATAATACATTTGAAGATTGTTATACATGAAAATTTAACTTAAAAGATAGCTCTGAAATAATTTTATCTGTCTTTCTTTCACTAAT
>NW_006399887.1:6659827-6660732 GCF_000299155.1 Elephantulus edwardii
CCCCCCCAAATCGCTCTTCTCTTTGAAAAGTAAAGGAAAAAATCTTTCATTGTTATACAATCCCTTCCCCCAAGGCCACTCCACTATGCAGCCTTCATTCTGGACTCCTGTCATGACAATAATATCCAATCACATATTCCTTTTAAACAGCTTTCTCCCTCATTTGTTTCAATGCACTATACGTCATTTATCTCATTTTTCTCAGTCTCCCCCAACCCTGATGTCAGTCCTGTTTTACAACAGTGGCACTATGCAGAATTTGTCTTTTTGTGACTGAGGTATTTCACTCAGCATAATGTCCTCCAGGCTCACCCATTTTTAATAGTATTGCATGAGTTCGTTGTTTTTCAATGTGGCATAGCATTCCATTGTGTGAATATACCAAAGCTTCTCTATCCATTCATTTGTTGATGGGCACATAGGTTTTTTCCAACTCCTTTCTATAGTGAACAAAGCCATGATAAAATAGGTGTGCATATATCTGCTTGGGTGTCACTTATGGTCTTTTTGGGGTATATTTCCAGTAGTGGAATTGGTGGTCAACTGGTATATCTGAAACTTTTTGAGAAAGCTCCATACTGCCTTCCACAGTGGTTGCACCATTTTACACTCCCACCAACAGTGACTAAGGGTTCCAGGTTCTCCACAACCTCGCCAGCATTTGTTGCTTCCTGTTCTGTTAAATTGTGCTATTCTGACTGGGGTGAGATGATATTTCATAGTTGTTTTGATTTGCATCTCTCTTAGAGCTAGGTATTTTGAACATTCCTTCATGTGCTTGCTGGCCATCTGAATGTCTTCTTTGGTGAAGTGTCTGTTCATATCCTGTGCCCATTTTTCAATTGGATTGATTACCTTTATCTTGTTGTGGTACTCAAGTATTTTATAAATTCTAGATATAAGTC
>NW_006399887.1:6661993-6665144 GCF_000299155.1 Elephantulus edwardii
TATTCTATTCTATTCTATTCTATTCTATTCATTATATTTTTCAGGATACTTGGAAGACTGTTTATGTTGTGAACTATGACTTCTAGAGTCTTCCAAGCTTTTCTTTAATGAAGTTTATAGTCCTTGGTTTAGGTCTGGGTATATTATCCATTTAGAGTTGTGGGTTTTGGTTTTTTTTTATATGGAGTGAGGTGTGGATCTTGCTTGAATCTTCTGCAGATAGTTTTCCAATTTTGCCAACACCATTTGCTTAAATGGCTGTCATTTCGTGGTTCGTGTAGGTTTCTGAACCTGAAGGTGCTACTATGGCTTCTGGTGGGGTCGGTGTGAGCACTGTGGGACTGACCAATGAAACTCCCGAAATCCCAGACAACGTAGGAGATTGGCTTCCAGGTGTCTACAGCTTCGGCGCCGATAGAAATTCTTTTCAGAGGAATTTGATCCTCAATTTGGGACTTTTTGTTGCAGGAGTTTGGCCAGAAATTTGAGTGACATTGACCTAATGGCACCCCAACCAGGGGTGTAGCCAAGAAGACACATGGACCCCCTGTACTGTACAGGAACCTTCCAAAAACAGCTTCTGTTTCTGGGAAAGACACAAGACTTGCCCTGATAACAACTCAAGTTTTATTCAGATGGACGGTTCTCTTCCCAGTTTTTTTCTCTTCATTGTGCCTGGTCAGAACCATATTCTCTGCTTACCATTGTTCTATAAAGCTGTGTATATAGCTTCTCAGTTTCTACATGGGGTGATCTTTGCCCTTGTCTTGAGGAATAACAATATTTTATAAGTATTCAAAATAAAGAGTGTACACAAGGGGGAGGGGAAAGGCTGTCATTTCCCCATTTAACTGATTTCATCTCCTTGTCAAAAATCAGTTGACCAGAAATAGATGGGCTGATTTTCGGGTTCTCAATTCTATTCCATTGATCTATGTGTCTGTCATTGTACCAGTATCATGCTGTCTTATCCACCATGGCAGTGTAGTAGGGTTTGAAATCAGGGAGTGAGATGCCTACTACCTTTTATTCTATTTTTAAGGAGTGCTTTGCTTATTCGGGGTTTCTTTCCGTTCTAAATGAAACTGGAGATTGTGCTACATCTCATTGAAGAATGGAATTGGTATTTGTATTGGGATTGCATTGAATGTGTAAATTGCCTTTGGTAGTATTGCCATTTTAACAATATTCCTATCCCTAAGCAAGGTATATTCTTCCACTTCTCCAGGTCTCTTTTTTTTTTTCTTGTAGTAATGTTTGTAATTTGCTTTGAATAGGTCCTTTGTGCTTCTGGTTAGATTTACTCCCAAGTATTTAATCTTGTGATTAGCTATTGTGAAGGGTATTGTTTTTCTTAGTTCTGTCTCTGTATTCTCTTTGTTCTTGTAAAGAAATCCAACTGATTTTTTTTTTATGTTGATTTTGTATTCTGCTACTTTGCTGAATTGGTCAACTATGTCCAATAATTTTCTTGCTGCATCTTTAGGGTTTTCTAGGTATACTATCATATCATCTGCATAGAGAGATACTTTTACCTCCTCTTTGCCAATTTGGATACCTCTCATTTCCTTCTCTGGTCTTATTGCTATTGTTAAGACATCCGATATAATATTGAATAAGAGAGGTGATAGTGGGCATCCTTGCCTAGTTTCTGTTTTTAAAGGGAATGTCCTTAACCTCTTTCCATTGAAAACAATGTTAGCTTTCGGTTGCATAAATACTTTTTACTATATTGAAGAAATTCCCCTCTAATCCGATTTTTTGAGTGTTTTAATCAGGAAAGGGTGTTGGATTTGTCAAAGGACTTTTATGCATCAATTGATAGAACCATGTGGTACCTGTTCTTTGGTTTGTTAATGTGATGAATTACATTTATTGTTTTCTTTATGTTGAACCATCCTTGCATGCCTATTATGAATTCCACTTGGTCATGGTGAATTATTTCTTTGATGTCTCATTGGGTTCTATTGGCCAACATTTCATTCACGATTTTTGCATGTTCATAACAGATAGTGGCCTACAGTTTTCTATTTTGGTGGTGTCATTTCCTGGCTTTGGTATCAAGGATATGTTTGCTTCATAGAATGAATCTAGGAAAATTCCATCATTTTCTATTTTCTAAAATAGTTTATGTAGAATTAGTGACCGTTATTCTCTGAATGTTTGATAAAATTCACTTGTAAAATTATCTGGTCTAGGACTTTTTTTGGTTGGAAGCTGTTTTATTACTTTTTCAATTTCTTCTTTTGTAATGGGTCAGTTCAGATGTTCAATTTCTGTTTTTGTCAGTTTAGGTAAGTTGTGCATTTCTAAGTATTTGTTCATTTCCTCTAGGTTTTCATATTTGTTTGAGTACTGTTTTTCATAGGAAGAAGGATTGGCCATCCACTTCTGAAATTACAGGCCTTCGAAAACCCTATGTACAATAGAACACACTTAGATTATCATTTGGACTAACAGACATGGAATTTGAAACATATCTTAGAAATGGAAGCACAGAGAAAGAGAACCAGCTGTAAGGAGACAATAGTGATTGGAACGTGGAATGTGGGAAGCATGAATGTAGGAAAATTGTACATTGTTAAGAAAGAAATGGAATGCATAAATATTGAGATACTAGGTATTAGTGAAATGAGATGGCTTGGCATGGGATATTTTGTATCCGAAGATTACATGATTTATTATGCTGGGTATGAAAAGGTGAGAAAAAATGGAGTTGGTTTCATGATTAAAAAAATCATTTCTAGATCTATCCTGAAATACAGTGTGGTGAGCGACAGGATAATATCCATATGCATACAAGGAAGTCCAGTGAATACCACTATCATTCAAATATATGCACCAACAACTATAGCCAAAGAGGAGGAAATAGAAGATTTTTACCAACTTTTGCAGTCAATGCAATCAAGATGAATTAATAATAATGGGAGACTGAAATGCAAAAATTGGAAACAGTTAAGAAGGATCAGTAGCTGGAAAAAAGGGCTCGGTGAGAGAAATGAGCGTGGAGATAGAATGATAGAGTTCTGCATATTCAATGATTTATTCATCGCAAATACATTTTATAAGAAACATTAACGCAGGCTATACACATGGATTTTACCTGATGGTATGCATAGGAATCAAATCTATTACATTTGTGGAAAGATTC
>NW_006399887.1:6666446-6669554 GCF_000299155.1 Elephantulus edwardii
GTTATGCAGATGACACAACCCTGCTTGCTGAAACTGAGGGAGACCTGAATTGCTTCCTGCAGAAGATCAAGGACTGCAGCCTCCTATATGGACTGAAGCTCAACATCAAGAAAACCTAGATTCTCACCACTGGGCCAATTGGCAGCATCAATATGGATCGTGAAGAGATTGAGATAGTTAACTGTTTTAGTTTGCTGATGCTCATTGGACCAATAGACCACATCATGATAAATGTAAAGAAGAATTAAGCTGTTAACAATTTCTTTCTTATTGGATCCACAATAAACATACTTGGTACTTCTTGTTGTTATTGAGTATTGTCGAGTCGAGCAAGACTCATAGTAACTCTATGAATGAAACACCTGAAGCCTTTCTATAAAAATAATTTCTCAAATCATAGAGTTTCCAGAGGCATGTTGTTTAGGAAGTGGATGGCACTCCTGCTTACAGGAATCAAAAGATGTGTTCCACTGGGAAACTCTGCTGTGTAGGACCTCTTTAAGATGCTGAGTGGCAGTGATGCCAGTTTAATCAGTAAGCTGGATCTGACTAAAACTATGATGTTATGTTCTTTTTGATTACTTGAAAGTTGAACAATGACTAAGGATGACAATAGAAGAAGCAACGCATTTGAGTTGTGGTGTTAGAAAAAAGTCCTGACTACCATGTGAACTGAAAAAAAGCAAACAAATAAGTATGGAGAGAGTGCAGCTGAGGTGCTACTTATAGGCAACAACGATAAAATTCTGTATCAGATATTTCGAGCATGTTGTTGATAGAGAGCAGATCTTAGAAGAAGATATTATTCTTGGAAATATAGAGGGTCATCAAAAGAGAGGAAGACCCCCAAGGAGATGGAGTGACACAGTGACTGCAGCAATGGGTTCAAGTATATCATTGATGGTTAGGATAGTGCAATATAGGACAGAGTTCAAGTCAGTTGCTCACAGTGTCACTATAGTCTCGGGCAACTCGCCAACATCTAACAACAGCATTTCTTGGCTTAAAACTAGAAGATGGCATAAGGACTGAAGAGTGACTAAGAGATTCCACTAATCTCTTTTAGATGATTGACCCCGATATTTTTTATGATTTTCAGTTTCGTCCTACATTTTTCTTTTAGTGGAATTAAATTTGCTCAGCTACTGAGGTATACCAGTAGATTGTGTTCAATACGCAACAACTTTTCAATCTGTGTGTTTAGCAAATTAGAAAAGCTAGACTTTATGAAGAAAAATGTGTTATCAGCAACTAGTGTTATGCGGATGACACAATCTTCCTTGTTGAAAGGGAACAGAACTTGAGGCCCTGGTTGCATAAGATCAAGGAATTGCATCTAAACATCAAGAAAAAAAATTCTCACCATTGGATCAGTGGGAAACATAATAGATGTGGAGAAGACTGAATTATTTAATGATTACATCTTGCTTGGATCAATAATCAACACTATTAGTATCAGCAGTTAGGAGATCAGGATATGTATTGCATTAGGCAAGTCTGCTGTTAGGTTTCTAGAGTCCTAAACAGCAATTTAGTCAGTTTATAAAATGACTTTAAAAGGTGTGCCTGATCCAAAATAATCTTTCCAATTACCTGAGAGCAGGATAATGAATAATAAGATGACAGGAAAAGAATCTTCTCTCATCTTTATTCAGTTGATTTTCTAACACAGGTTGTTGATAAGCCTTCCTCCAATCCTGATTCCACATTCTTCTTCAGAGTGTCCAGCTTCATGAATTATTTCTTCAGCATAAAGACTAAATAGGTATGGAGAAAGGACACAACCCTGATACACACTTTTCCTGATTCCAAACCAGGCAGTATTATCTTGCTCCATTAAAAAAACAACAACAAAAAACAAACAAAAACAACAACAAAAAACTCAACTTTTTTGGTCTGGTATAGACTTTTATGAGCATAATTAAGTGTTCTTGGAGTCTCCTTCTCAATGTTTCCATAGTTTGTAATGGTCCATAAAGTCAAATGCATTTGCAGGGTCAATTAAAAAAAAAACCAAGAGACATTCTTCTGGTATTCTCTGCTTTCAGTCAGTGCTCATCTAACATAGCAATGGTATCCCAGGTGTCATGGCCTCTTGTAAAACCCATTAGAACTTCTGGTAGTTTCCTAGCAATGTCATTTTTGGATGATCTTCAGAAATAATTTACTTGTATGTGATGTTAATGTTATTGTTCAATAATTTCCAGTCTGTTGAATCATCTTTCTTGCGAATTGGAACAAAAATGGATCTCTTCCAGTCAGCTGGCCAGGCAGCTGTCCTCCAAATTTCCTGGCATAGACTGGTAAGCCTGTCCATCTGTTAGTTGAAGCATGTCAAATAGTATCCCATACATTCCTGGGGCCATGTTTTTGTTGTTTTGTTTTGTTTTCTTTGTTTTTTAACGACTTCAGTATAGCTTGAACTTCTTTATTATCATTGGCTTTTGTTCATATAGTACTTCCTGGAATATTTCAGTGTAAACAAATTCTTTTTGGTGAAGTGACATTGAATATTCCTTCCATTTTTTTAATGCTTTCTGGATTATTCAAGATTTTATAAATATGATCTCTTAGTATTACGACTTAAGGTTTGAATTTGTTTTTTCAGTTCTTTCAGCTTGTGAAATGCCAAGCGAGTTCTTCTCTTTTCATTTTCCAGTTCTACATCTCTTCACATTATAATACTAAGTTTTGTCTTCTTGACCTGCTCTTGGGAATCTTCTGGTCAGCTCTTTATTGTCTTTCCCCTTTCTTTTGGCCTGTTGATGTTCTAGTGCAATTTTCAGAGTCTCTTCTGACATTCCTTTTGTTTGGTTGTTGTTGTTTTTTTTTCTTTATCTCCTGCTTTAGTAATGACCTTTTTCTCTCTTTCTGGATGATGACCTTGATGTCATCACATAGCTCCTGAGGTCTGTGATCATTGGTGTTCAATGCCTAAAATCTGCTATCAAGTTGTTGTCTTATTAAATTCAGGTTGATCTTGTTTTAGTCTTCTGCATAAGCTGTATGCAGAAGACTAAAACAAGATCCACACCTCACTCCATCTACAAAAACCAACTCAAGGTGGATCATGGACTTAGGACTAAAACCAAGGACTATAAACTTCAT
>NW_006399887.1:6670404-6674719 GCF_000299155.1 Elephantulus edwardii
TAGAATGGGTCTGACATCAGGGTGGGGGTATGACAGGAAAAACTGGGTAAATTATGTATATTGTATTGAAACAGATGAGGGAAAGAACAGATTAGAAGTGATATATGACTGAGTATTATGGTTAGCACAGGAATCCAGAATTGAGGTTGCATGGAGAAGTGTACTCGGAGTGGGGGGTGTGGGGGAAGACCGGGGAAATTATATACTAATGAAGGATTTTTTTTTCTTTTAAAAAAAATTCAGGTGGGATAAACTCAAGGTTGTATTTTGTTTCTTGTAGACGTGTTTTGATTTTCTTCTGCTTCAATGTGAATTTGCATATGAATAAATTGATAGTCTGTTTCAGTCAGCACCTAGCCTGGTCTTGACTGCTGAGATTAGCCTTTTCCAATGATTCTTTTCACAGTTGTATCCTGATTCTTGCAGGTAAGGTCCACACATAAAGTCTCCTTTATAGTTTTTAAAAAGGCATTTACAATGAATAAATCATTGAGCATACAAAGTTAGATCATCCCATTTCTGGCCTCATTCTGTCTCTAAGTTGATACTTTCCAACTACCATTCCTTCTTCATTGTTTCTAACTTGTGAATTCCAATCACCAATAATTATTAATGCATCCTGATTGCATGTCTAGTCAATTTAGGACTGCAAAGTTGGTAGAAATCTTTAAGTTACTTCTCTTCAGTTGTTGTTGGTACATATATTTGAATAATAATAGCATTAACATGTATTCCTTGCATGAGTGTGGACAAATAATGTTCTGTCATTCATAATATCGCAATTTAAGATAGATCTTAAAATTGTCTTTGTAACTATGAATGCAACACCATTTTTACTCTGTTGTTCATTTCTGGCATAGTTGTTTTGTGACATTGAGCCAACTCAATTGACTCATAGTCACCCTATAATAGCTCTAACCATGCCCTATCCTGAGCCAATCTCACTGCTTCCAACACACGCACTCCCATTACTTCAGTTACTCTGTCAATCTGTCTTATCCAGAGTATCCCTCTTTTCTGCTATTCCTCCATCCTTCGAAGCATGATGTCCTTTTTAAGGACTAATCCCTCCTGGAACATGCCAAAAGAATGTGAGATGGATCTTCAAAATACTTGCCCTCAAGGAACAATTTGTTTTCACCCCCTCCAGCACAAACATATTTGTTCTCTTGTCAGTCATGATATTTTCCATGATCTTAGCCAGCATCACAACTCAAAGGCATCAATTCTTCTTCTGTCACCCTTACACATGTCCAGCTCTCTGATGCATAGCAAGTAACTGTGAAGATGATGGCCTAAACCACGCGCACATTAGTGTCTAAACTGACCGTTGCTGCTCTTTAGCACTCTGGAGAGGTTCCTAATAGCAGATTATTCCCATGCTATTTGCCTTTTGAGTTATTAATTGTGGGTCCGAACAAGCTAAAACTTAAAAATTTCTATGTCCTCCACCTGTCATGGTGTTGCTTGTTGTCCCAGTGGTGAGAATCTTCGTTTTCTTGGTTTTGAGCTTCAATCCATATTAAAGACTGCAGTCCTAACCTTCTGCACCAGATGATTCCAGCTTTCCTCAGTTGTAGTGAGCACAGTTGTGTCATCCGCATAATACAGGTTGTTGGTGAGTCTTCCTCAAATTCTGATGCCACATTCTGCCTCATAAAATCCAGCCTTTCAAATGATCTGTTTCTCAAGCAGATTGAAAAGATATGGAGGTAGGGCATATCCCTGATGAACTTCTTTCCTGATTTTGAACCATGCAATGCAAAGACACTTGACCATGTGGATCACAAAAAAGTGTGGCTAATACTGAGAAAGATGGGTATCCCAGAACACCTGATTGTGCTCATGCAATACCTATATTTGGACCAGGAAGAAGACACCAGAATAGAGCAAGGAAAGACTGCATGTTTCCAGTGTAGTAGATCATATCCTTATTTGATTCATAATGTCCCGTTCCAGTCCATCTGAGAGTTCACTAATGGCAAGAATGTTGATTTTTCATGTGTTCCATTTCATTTTTTAATAACTTCTCATTTTTAAATTTTCATTCTTCGTAGATTTCATGTTCCAATTATTAAAGGATGTCTGCAGCTATTTTTCAGTCACTATCTGGGTTCTATTTCTAATACTAAAGCTACCCATGTTCCATTATTATTCATAGAATTTTCAAAGACAAAATTTCTCATGGAAATTAGGGTTTAAAAATATATAGAGAGAAAATTTAAAAGCCACATTTCTGCTCATGGCAAGATAATATTTTCATTTCAATTTTTGTTTCTAAAATGGATGCCCAATCCTGCTTCCTACTATGTCTTCATCTAGGAACTCTACTGCAGCTTTGCCACCATTGGTGACCCTTCTGGCATTTGAAACACTGATAGCATAACTTACAGTATCACAGCAACCCATAAGAAACACCAGTATAGAAGACTGACAGACAAGTGCAATACTAAAGAGGGAAAATTATAAATGAGCAAGTATATATATATATACACCCAGGGCAGTTAAATTGCAGCCCTGTGCCTTCGGGGCCTTGTAGCCTGAAGGAAACCTTGCAGGCAACTTAGAAAGACATCCAAGTCTCCATCCTGTGCCTTCTGACCAGAATCAGCCCCAAAGATCCAGCTGAGCCACTATCCAGTCCCTGCCAAATATCCCTGTCCAGGATCCCATCCTGCTGGACCACCACAGGCCTCAGCTGGGGCCAGTTAATACCCTGTAATTCTCACGAAATTCATATGCTCAATTGTGTTTACATCTTGCCGTTAGAGGTACAACATCTCTTTATCTGCCCAGTCATTACATTGGGCAATTTTTTGTATGTGTTTAGAGTAATACATGAATAATGTGGGATACCAGACAATTCTTCATCTTCTTTCATTTGAAAAACATCATGTAATTGTCTAATTTCTTAATTGCTAAAGTTGTAAGGGTTTAGTGTCTTCTATTAATTTTACAAAAATTGCCTTTCTGAGTAGATACAGACAGAGATATCTCTATTTCTTCATTTACATCATCCAATGATTTAATAATGACTTTCTAGAACCAAGAAGAAGAAGAAAAATGAGAGAAGGGAGACACTTTACAAAACGGGGTTTTTTTTTTTGCATTTGCAAATTGGCTCTGAGGGTAGGCCTTCTGCAATGCTTAATGAAGGCTTAACCTTAAGGTTTACCCCATGATGAAAGCACAGCATCATCTCAAATATTATCTTGCCATGAGCGTAAATGTGACTTTTTGATTTTATATATATATTATATATTTTAAAACCCCATTTTCCACTAGAAATTCTGTCTCTGCCTTTTTTCCCAGTCCTTAGATGTCTATTGTATGCTTTGATCACATTTTTCAGTCCGGTGAAGCTACAGGCAGTCCTAGTCTTAGGGAATTACCTGCTAAATATTTCTAGGCTTTACCTACCTGAAACTTGTTAGTACGTGATTTTAACTTATCAAAACGGAATTTCAATCTATTATAAAGTAAAATAACTTTAAAAATTGAGAGGTTGCACTGAATTATCCAGAGGTGGAGAGAAGGCTAATTTAACAATTTAAAAATGGTAAGTTGTTTCCTGCTAAACTCATTGAAGTTATGCTAAGGAAAAAATTGTGGGAAGAAAATGAAATATGTAGCTTTAAATATGTTGGAAGGATCTGTATAAGTCAAGGAATGTGACAACTTCCAGAAGCCAGAAGAGCTAAAGACATGGGCTTCACATAGAGCCTCAGGAAAGATGTGAACTTGCCCAAACTTGATCTTAGCCTCCTAAAGCCTGGACTTTTGTCCTCTAGAACATAAGGTAACAAATTTGGTTTTATTTAGAGTCATTATTTCAATTTGTTTCCGCAACAGTAGAAAGCAAATACAATATTATAGGATGATGTTTAAGTATAAGACAAATTAATTATCTTGATGTGAATGAAGGATAGTGTGAAACACAATTTATATGAAGTAATATGAAATAAAAATAAAACAAACCAACAAAAAAAAAACCCAAGTTGAACATTCTACATTTCTATCACCTGCAATATATGTCATGCTGCTTTGTATCTAAATGGAAGTTTTCATTATTAAGTAATGTGTTTCATATCTCCTTTTATTGCCATACTTTGTTTTTTTATATTTCAGTTTTATATACTCAATGATGCTGAGGTAATATGTGGGAAGTTAATTAGGTTCCTACTTGGTATATACAATTAGGTTCTTAGCTATAGGATATATTGGACATTCATTTTCTATTTTTCTTTTTTTTTCTTTTATTGGGAAAAACATATTGGGGGTACAAGGAGGTGAGGGTTGGGGGCAGAAGGGTGAG
>NW_006399887.1:6680804-6683783 GCF_000299155.1 Elephantulus edwardii
TAACCTGTGTTATATAGATGACACAACCTTGTTTTCTGAAAATGAGGAGGATTTTAAGTACTTGGTGCAGAAGTTTAAGGAATACAGCCTTCAGTATGGATTGTGTCACAATATCAAGAAAACCATGATTCTTATCACTGCACCAATAGGAAGCATCATGATGGATGGAGAGGAGATTGAAACTGTCAATCTTGCTTGGTTGGACTCACAATTAACACCCTTGATATAAGCAGTCAGGAAATAAAGGAAAAAAATTGCAATGGGAAAATTTGCAGTTATGGAGCTTTTCAAATTATTGAGAAGTGGTGATGTCAGTTTAAGGACTAAGGTGCATTTTAATTAGGTCATAGTTCTTCCAGTTACTAGCTATGCATCTGAGACCTGGATAATGAATAAGGATGACAGAAAAGAATTGGTCCCTTGGAGCTGTGGTGTTGGAGAAGAGCACTGAATATCCCATGGGCAACCCAGAAAATAAATAGATATGTTTTGTAGAGGGTGCAGCCAGAGTGCTCTTTGGAGGCAAGAATTATGAGGCTTCACCCCACATACTTTGGACATATTGATAGGAGGTGCTATTCCTTGGAGAGGGAAATGATGTTGAGAAAGGTGGAGGGTCGGCAAAGGAGAGGAAGACCCTCAACCAGGTGGATTGACAAGGTGACAGCTGCAATGGGCTCTTGTGTGTCAGGAAGTATGAGTATGTCTCAGGACAGGACTAGCTTCAGATCTTTTGTTCATAGGGTTGCTATGAGTTGTACTGGACTCGATGACACATAACAACAACTGAAAGGTTAAGGATCCCTTGTGGTGTAACAAGTTGTCTAGCTAGAGGTTAGTAATCACTGGCTGTGCATTGGAACAGATGAAGGAAAGAACTGTTTAAATGGAATGTATGATTTGACATTATTTGTATGACAACAGACCAGGATAAGAGATGCATAGCAAAGTGGACTGGTATGGGAAGATAGAGGAAATTATGCAATACTAAACATTTTTTAAGTGAAGTAGGTGGGACAAAGGGAGGAAAACGCGCAATAAAGAATGAATGAAAATTCAACTTTTTTGTAAACTTTTCATTAAAATCATAATTTAAAAATTAAGAAAATGAAAGTAGGAAGAAAGACGGAAAATCTATGCCCACACAAATTCAGAGGAAGGAAGATGGACAATATCCTCCCACAGTTTTTTAGAGCCTTTGAAGGCTGATAAAGGGTTGCTATAAGATAGAACCAATTAACTCGGTGGAGTTGGGTTTAATCCACTTCATAAACAACATGCCTCTAGAAACTCTATGAACTTCGAGAAATGACGATAGTTATAGAAAGGCTGCTCGACTCAACAGCAATAAACAACAGCAACTGAAAGTTTGGCAAAGATCTGTTTCTAATGTATCAGCTGCTCTTCAAGAGAAAGATTCTGTCAGTGCCTCTAAAGTTTATACCTTTGTAAAACCCTATAGATACATGGCAGTTCTACTGTGTTCTGTTTGAGTTAAAATTAATTCTATGGCAACAGCTCTCTCTCTCTCTCTCTCTCTCTCTCTCTCTCTGTCTCTCTCTCTCTCTCGGGGGATGTGGAGTGTGTGTGTATGTGTGTGAGAGAGAGAGAAAGGGAGAGGAGAAATAAAGAGTGGAGTGAAAAAGAAGAGAGAGAAAGCTGTAGAGGCATAGTGTGAAACATAACCAGCTGCTAACTGAAAAACTGGCTATATAAATGAAAGAACAATAGATAGTATCCTTCTCCAGAGATTTACAACCTTGGAAGCCCAAAGAAGGGTTTTTATGAATTTTTAATTTATATTTACATTGAAAGTGCTTCGATTTAAAACATTTCTTGTCCCATATGGTCTCAGTAGCACAACCAGAAAATTTTATTCCCACATGGATCATATGCATTGTGACACTGTTATCTGTTGTGTGCTGTCAAGTTGACTAAGACTCATAGCAAACCTATGAACAATAGCTCTGAACACTGCCGTGTCTTAAGCCAACCTCACTGTCTCTGACACACCTGCTCCCATTGCCACCTTTGGCCAACAATTCTGACTCAATAAACAATAAAGCAGACTAGAACTATTCCAAAGAGTTTCTTATGCTGAGCTATTCAGAGCTATTAAATTAACAAGGTGTTTGGTCACCTAGTAGGAAAAGGAATTGTGCTACTGCCCAAAGTTGGGCTGTTTAAATTCACCAGGCTCTACAGGAGAAAGATGGTGTGAAGTGTTTATTGTGCAAAATAGTTTTTCTAGCCATTGACTGACTTTGTTGTATGGATGGGCAGAAATGCGAATAGGGCGTGTTGGCCAACCCACAATTGGATTGGCTAGTCTCATCACTAAATTGAGCAGTTTCAGCTGCAGATTTGGAGAATCTCACCACTATCAGAGGATGTAGTGTGTGCCTTCTGTGACCAGAGATTCTTGGCACAGTCAGAACTACAGGAGAGCAAGAGCTGCAGCAAAGACCCAGAAACCTGACATGAGACAGAACCACTCTCCCATAATTCAATATTTAGCAGGTTTTGCCCAAGGTTGTTGGAGGACTGTGAGGGGAGATGTCATAATTAGCAGGGCTAAGAGCTTTGTAACACTGGTTAAAAGCCATAAAGTTAAAGGTTGAAGGGCCTGTGAACACACTTTAGAAGCTGTCCTGACTGAGAAATTGTATCCTGTTGCCAATTGAAATTGTATACTATTAACGTACCTAATAAATCTCATAATTGTGAGCACAATTCTGTGTGCTTTCTGAGCTATTGCAAAGGATTTTGTGCCCAATAGAGCAGTAAGATTGGTGGTGTCAGAATTAGTGTAAAGAAGTTCAGGAGTTGGGGGACATGTCTGACCTTAGGGAATTGGTTTGTGCTGTGGATGATTAAGGCACTTCCCTCTTTTGGAGTTTTAAGAGATCAGATATAGCCATCTCCATCCAGCTTTTGCTCCTTTTACAATAGGTAGTCTTCTCCCATTATATTATATAT
>NW_006399887.1:6684158-6685215 GCF_000299155.1 Elephantulus edwardii
TTTTCTGACTTGAACTCTATGAACATATATTATTTTGCTTTGTCTTTCTGAGCTACCCTTTGAAATCTCTGTCCAACTATTTAACTTTCTGATTTCTGTCTGTCCTTTGTTTTAGCTTCTCAGCATTCTAATGCAATATTCAGAATCTCTTTTGACATCTTTCTTGGACTTTTCTTCCTCCTTTGATTTTGTAATGACCTTTTTTGCTTTTGTCATGAATGATATTCTTGATATCATTTCACATCTCATCTGATCTTCATTTATTAGTGTTCAAGAACTTAAACCTGTTCTTGAGATTATTTTTAAATTCAGGTAGGTCAGACTTAAGGTCATACTTTGGTTCCTATGGATCCCCCCTTTTATTTAGCTACAATTTGAACTCACACATAAGTAGCTGAACATCTGAACATCTGTTTCACAATCAGCACATGGCTTAATTTCACAGCAGATATTGAGATTCTCCAACATCTCCAACATCTTTTCACAGATGTGATCAGTCTGATTCCTATGTAGTACATCAGTCCACATGTATAATTTTCATTTGTGTTTTTTATAAAAGGTATTTGCAATGAATAAATCATTGATTGTACAAAAGTCTACCATTGTATCTCCAGTCTCATTTCTGTCACCCTGCTCATATTTTCTGATTATTGATTCTTTTTCTTTCTTCCCAAATTTTGCATTTGTTCACCAACTATTATTAATAAATCACAGTTGCATATTCAATCAATTTCAGACTGTAAAATTTGGTAGAAATATTCCATTTCTTTTTCTTTGACTCTAGTGATTGGTATATTTGAACTATTGTAGAATTAACACATCTTCCTTGTATGTGTATGGATAGTATCCTGTCATTCACAACATTGTACTTTAGGATAGGTCTGGAAATGGTCTTTTATACTATGAATTCAACCCATTTTTCATCATGTTTTCCTTCCTGGCATAGTAGATCATGTGATTATAATGTGATGATCTACTGAAGTGACCCATTTCAATAAATCTCTGCTCACCAATGCCTGATGTGTGTGTGTGTGTGTGTGTGTGTGTGTGTGTGTGT
>NW_006399887.1:6685315-6687267 GCF_000299155.1 Elephantulus edwardii
AGAAGGGCTTTGAGGGTGTTGCTTTCAGGTTTACTGGGGGGGAGGGTGGCAGAAGGTGGCCTAGGTAACAGTCTCTGGATACCCTCGGCATTCTTTTTTTTTTTTTAAAGAGGGATAAAAATATTTTATTTGTTGAAATACATTAGTAAATTGAATCATTTACATTGTGGTACTAACAGAGACACAATGGTCATCATCAAATTGAGAACTGTCCAAATATTCCACTAACCATTCATCACAAATCTGTGAAAATAATACTCGGGCATTCTTTTTTTTTTCCCCTTCCCCACCCAGGGGTCAGATGGCACAATCTGGGCACTGAGGAGCTCACCGTGAGGGCCACGACGGCTCACCCCGAGCCGAGGGCCGAGAGCAGCCTGCCCCGGGCAGAGGGAATCAAACTAGTAAAATAGCCTGAATGTTACTTTTTTTGCTATTGGGTAAAATCACGTCAATTACTACTCATAGTGACTATAAACACCAGATCTGAAATCGGCCTTATACTGTGATAGCCTCATTATGTCCGATGTGATCAAACCTCCTTATAGGAATATGTCTGTCCATATTGCTAAGAGTCTTCTTTTCTTTTCTAGCCCTCTATTTTCCCAGAATGATGTCTTTTTCCAAGGAAAGGCCCCCCCGACAACATATCCAAAGTATGTGAGGTTTCACCACCCTGGCTTCTAAGGAGCACATTGTTTACGCTTCCTCTATGAGAGATTTATTTATTCTTCAGCACATGGGCAGTCCATGATATACAGTACGCAGACATCACGATTAGAAGACATTATTACTTTTCTTCTGTCATCCTATTATCCATTGTACTTCTTTCTGATGCATACAAAGCAACTAACAATGTTATTATCTGAATCAGGCACACTTGAGTCTAATATCCTTGCTCTATAGCACTTTGGAATGACCCTTGAAACCAGATTTCCCTAGTACAATTTATATTTTGATTATTTTACTGTTGTTACTACAAGTGTTTATTGTGGATTCAAATAAGAGGAATATATTAACAATTCAAATTGAGGTGGAAGAAAGAAAAGAAACAGAAATAAGTCCATAAGAACCAAGATATGATCTTGAATCTATACTAACTGAATTTCAAGATCATGTTAAGAGTAAGTTTGAGGCATTGAACATTCATGAGTAAAGACAGGATGAACTGAGGGATGATATCAAGGATATCATCTAAGAAGAAAGGAAAAGGTCATTATAAAAACAGAGAAGAAAGAAAAAAATTGAAATGGATGTCAGAGGAGATTCTAAAAATTACACTACAGCACGGGGAAGCCAAAACAAAGGGAAAACTTAACTGAAGTAAAAAGTTGAACAGAATATTTCAAAGGACACCTTGAAAGGATAAAGAAAGTATAGTACTAGAATGTGCAGAGAGTTGGGATTGGAGAATAAAAAGGAAGAACTCATTCTGCATTTCCCAAGTGGAGAGAACTGAGCAACAAATTTAAGCCTTGTGTTGTAATGCTGAAAGATACCATGGGCAATATATTGAATGACCCAGAAAGCATTGAAAAAAGATGGAGGGAATATTCAGGAACACTGTACCAGAAAGAATTAATTGACATTAAAAAATTCATAAAGTCCCATTTGAACAAGAGCCAATGGTAAGGAAAGAGGAAATTGAAGCTGCATTGAAGGAATTGGCAATAAATAAGGCCCAAGGAATCAATGGGATACCAATTGACTTGTTTCAATTAATAGATGCAAACTTAGATGCACTTAACAGTCTAAGACAGGAAATTTGGAGGGTGGCTGTCTGACTAATGAATTAGAAGAGGTTCATATTTGTTCCTATTCCCAAGAAGGATGATCCAACTGAATGTGGAAATTATTGAACTCCATAGTCAACAGTCTTGGCACCAGCAGCCAGGAAATTAAAAGGCGCATTGCCATGGGAAAGTCTGCTGTTAGGGACCTCTCCAAAGTGC
>NW_006399887.1:6691567-6695995 GCF_000299155.1 Elephantulus edwardii
GACAGCGCAGGAGGGGAAGACCCTCTATGAGGTCGATTGATTCAGTGACTAGAGTAATTGGGATGGGTACGTCAGAGGCAGTGCGATTGGCACAGGATAGAGCAGGGTTTGGGGCTATTGTACATAGGGTCGCTATGAGTCGCAAATGACTTGATGGCACATAACAACAACAAGTCTTCTCCTGTGTTTTTTATAGTCTCTGAAATTGCACTGAAAGGACAGCTATGAATCATTTAAAACTTGAGGGCAATGAGTTGTGTTTTTAATTAAATTAACATTTTCTTATATAAATTTGATTGATCCTTAGTTCCTTTTGCAATAAGCTTTCCATTTAGTTTACAGTGTTTTGCTTTCAGATTTTGCATGCCAGATCTTTTCCTTCTGGAGTGTCTGGTCAGTTGTATTAAAAATCTAAATAATGCAAATAAACACCAGAAATTAATTTATAATGAATATGACTGGATACAATTTAAATTGGGCAGCATCAATCCAAATGATAATAAATGGTTATATATTGAGTGATCCATTATTTTTTAAAATCACATAACATCATTTCTACTTTATTATTTTACTTCAATTAGCTACAAGCACATTTAGTTTTGAAGAAAAGGTACAGATTTCACTTTTTTAAAAAGAGAATTGCAACATTATAGAACAACCAAAAAGATCATGCAGAATGAAAGATATTGTTATGAATACTTTTGCAAATTAATGACTGCCAAATCCACCTTTTAGTTTACACATACCACAGGGTTGATTCTAGGGGATATTTGTATGGACCCGTTTCTCTATGTCCAAGATGTCTCCTTCATTTCTTTCCAAACAGAAGATGCTTTGTAGACAAGAAGATCCACAGATTTAGAAAAAGGGATGCATCTGACTGAAATGGAAACTGGAGAAAACACAAGAAGAGAGTAGACAGAAAAACAGAGTGCCTTCAGGGATATCTTAAAAGTCACCACTGCAGGCTCTAGAGGCCACAGGCAATGAGTCTTCAGACTTCATCTGATCTTTCAAAACTTTGAATTTTCCCGTTTGTTATTGTTTTATTTTTTGGCTGTTTTCCCAGAGGTATTTGAAGTAAAATCCTTAAAACCAGAAAGCCATGTATTTGTCTTTGAGGGCTCTCGGAAAATGTTGAACTGAATAAAGTATAAACCACCAAGGAGACAAGGATGGTAGAGAAAGGAATCCCCAGAGAAATAGTGTGTGATGTCAACATTGAAGCAGGCTAGGTCCATGGGGACCACATGAGGAAAAAAAAAAGTAAAAGCATAGACAACTGGCCTTCACTTCAGAAATAGCCCTGGGGATTGCACCATCTCATAGCAAAGTGCTTAGAATGGCTTTGCGCTAGATGCTGTAACTATGGCAGTGAAATAAAAGATAGATCCAAAACATTTTTTTAAAATCATCATATAGAGGAGCTCTCATGGAAACGGTGAAGTCAAGTTGTGCCTTGGAGGCAGGGATTTTGATGTTTTGTTTCATATATTTTAAGCATGTTGTTGGCAGAGACAAGTCTTAGGATATCATGCTTGGGAGGGTTGAGCGACAGTTAAAAAGAGAGAGATCCAAGATGAGACTGATTGACACAGTAATTGGAGTAATGAGGTGTGTCAGAGGCTCAGGTGTGAGATTGGCTCAGGACAGGGCAGTTATAGGGTCGCTATGAGTTACAGTTGACTCAATGGCACATAATAATAACAACAGTAGTAATGTCCACGGGAGTTGTGCTGTTAATCCAAACTCATCACCTTTCTGGTAATTTAAATCCACCTGTGGTTCTAAGGGCAAAAGGTGGGCAAAATCTTTATCATTGATACATCACAGGTAAATGGTTCAAATACACAAGTTGTTCCATTGGAGAAAAATAGGCACTTTCTTTTTGTGCCTCTGAAAATCTCCCACAGGACCAGTTGTGAGTTGCATCCAACTCAATGTACACCTCAATAGTAATATTGTATTGTAATTATTTTCTCTTGGTATTTTCCACTGATTATATATATTTGATCATTTCCCCCACATTTTCCTCTTTATATTAGACTTATTTGCAAGACTTTATAGTATCTGATTCTCCTTTAACATTAGTAAATGAAGATAGAAAAAAAGGAAAATGAAAACGTAAATTTCATTTAACCCAACACTCTAATTTTAACACATAAAAAGTATCCCTAGGGAAAAGTGAAGAAGGTAATGAAAGAGGGAGTGAAAGCTGCATTAAAGACATTGGCAAAAACTAAGGCTTAGGCATCAATGGGATACCAATGGACTTGTTTCAACTAACAGATGCAGCCCTACATGCACTCACCAGTCTATGCCAGGCAATTTGGAGGAAAGCTCTCTGACCAATATACTGAAAGAGGTACATATTTGCTTCCATTCCTAAGAAAGGTGATCCAACAGAATATGGAAACCATCAAACAATATCACTAATATCATATGCATATGACAAGGGATATCCTTGCTTGTGTCAGATTGTGAATGAAATAAAGAATAACATAAGAATGTCCATTTACACCTTGTAGACTATACAAAGGGAGCTCTGGTGGCCGAGTCGCAAGAAGCTGTGCTGCAATCTCAAAGACACACAGTTCAAAGCCACCAGCTGCTCCACAGGAGAAGGATGAGCAGTCTCCTCTTGTGTGATTAACTACCTCTGAAAACCCGCCAGAGGGTCAGCTACTGGTTGGTTCCAATTCTGCTGTACACAACAACATCAGACTATGCCAAGGTATTTGACTGTGTTGACCATAACAAGTTATGGCTAACATTGAGAAGAATAGGAATCTGAGAACACTTAGATGTATTCATGTGAAACCTATTCCTACACCAGGAGGCTGATGTGTGAGCAGAGTAAGGGAACATGACATGGTTTAACTTAAGAAGAAAGTATGTCAGGGCTGAATTCTTTCTCCATACCCATTCAATCTGTATGTTGAGTAAATTATTTGAGAAGCTAGATTCTATGAAGAGGAATGTGGCATCAGGATCAGAGAGAGACTCACCAATAACCTGATTTATGCAGATAATAATACATTTGTTGCTGAAAGTGAGGAGAATGTGAAGCACTTGTTGCAGAAGATCAAAGAATACAGGCTTTAGTAAAGATTGCACCTCAATGTCAAGAAAACGAAGATTCTTGCCACTGGACAACATCATGATAGATGGAGAAAAGACTGAAACTGTCAACAACTTCATCTGCTTGAACCCATAACTAACACCCTTGGTACGAGAATCAGGAAATCAGGAGCTGTATTGCACTGGGAACATCTGCAGTTAGAGACCTTTCCAAATTACTGAGGAATAATTACTTCAGTTTGAGGATTAAGATGCATCTGACTGAGGCCATAGTCCTTCCAATTACCTGCTATGCATCTGAGAATGGACAATTAGTTACAATGACAGATGATGAATTGATGCCTTTGCCCTGTGGTGTTGGGGAAGAGGACAACACATCACATGGAATTCCAAAAGATAAACAAATATGTCTTGGAGAGAGTACAGCCAGAGCGCTCTCTGGAGGCAAAGATGATTTCACTTTGCCTCATATACTATGGGGATGTTGCTAGGAGGGTCTATTCCTTGGAGAAGGACATGATGCTTGGAGAGGTGTAGGGTTGGAGAAGGAGAGGAAGACCAGGTGGATTGACACAGTGACTGCCGCAATGTGCTTTAGTGTGTCAGGAGTGTGAGGATGGCACAGGATAGGTCAGGGTTCAGATCCATTGTTCATAGGACTGTTATGGGTTGTACTTTTCTCGACAGCGTCTAACAAAACCAATAACAGTATCCTGTTCAAAATAATAAAGGAACATTGGTAATAGCAGATTTAGAAATGAATAGTACTCTAGTGACTGTCTGGTAAGCCAAATGGAGAATCAATTGTCAAGCAAACAAATCATTTGAGTAGCTGAACTCTATGAAGAAAAATTTGGCATCATATGGAAACATCAACAACCTGTGTGATGCAGAAGACATAATCTCACATGCAGAAATTTAGGAGGATTTGAAGTGTTTGCGGCAGAAAATTAAAGGCTGTTGCTGTGATGTGCCATCTAGTGGAGTATGACTACTCATGACCCTGAGAACAATGGCTCTGATATTCTTGTCCTGTCCTGAGCCAACCTCATATTCTCTGATGCAATTGAGTGCATTGCTACAGTCATTGTGGTAATCCATCTCATCCAAGATTTTACTTTCTTGTGATGGTGCTCTACCCTTCCAAGCATAATCATGATGTTCTTCTCCAAGGACTGGTACCTCCTGGCAACATGCCTGAAAGTATGTTTCAGTTTGAAGTATGATACAGTTTCAAAATTCATTCCTCTTCCATGGCACATCCAGGAAAGAAGGAAAGAAGGAAAGGAAGGAAGGGAAGGAAGGAAGGAAGGAAGGAAGGAAGGAAGGAAGGAAGGAAGGAAGGAA
>NW_006399887.1:6700870-6704791 GCF_000299155.1 Elephantulus edwardii
TGTGTGTGTGTGTGTGTGTGTGTGTGTGTGTGTGTGTTGTGTATTATAAAGTCATAACCTACCCATAGCAGTTTTTCAGAGGCAATCACACAAGAGGAGACTGCCTATCCTTCTGCAGAGCAGCTGGTGGCCTCAAATAATGGACCTTCAGGATTGCAGAATGTCAATGCTTAGTATGTCAATATTTATGCTTTCCATTTCTTTTTTAGCAATGTCCAGTATTCACACATTCATACTTTGTACATTCCATGTTCCAAGTATTAGTGGCTGTGTATATCTATTCCTCTTCATTATTGTGTTTCCTAATATGAAAGTCAACCTCCAGGGTTATATTTAATAGTATAAGTGTGCTCTATTCTTCACGAGATTTTCCTTCTTCCTCATCTGTGTTAATTTGGTACCTCATCTTTAGTACAGCATCTGACAGACTAGTGTTACTCCCCAAAAGCAGATGATAGAGAAGCAAATATATATGTATCTAAGCTTTTCTGTGCCATCTCCATGTGAAAGGCTTCACTTAAAATGTTTTGTAGTTTTGGTCTTGTTTTCACAAATTCCTTAAGTTTCCTTTTTTCTGCAAAGGATCTATTTTCTCCTTCATATTTGAAGAGATCTTTGCTTGGTATAGGATCCTTGGCTGGCAATTGTTTTCTTTTAGCTTTTTGTATATGCCATCCCATTGTCTTCTATCTCACATGGTTTCTGCTGAGAAATCAGAATTTAATCTAATTATTTCCCCTTTGTAGGCAACTCTTTGTTTTTCTTGTGCTTTTTGTATTCTATCTTTATCTTTTTTATTTTGTAAAATTTGACCATAATCTTGATGATTTTCTTTCCAGGTCTATTCTATTTGTTGTTTGCATGCTTCTTGAATGTGGATTTCCCCGTTCTTCATAATCCTGAAAAGTTTGCTTCTAGTACTTCTTCCACAATTTTCTCAGTGACTTTCCTGTCACATGTTCTGGAATCCTAGTTATTCATTTGTTGGTCCTTTTGATGTCATACCACCTGTTTCTAATGTGTTCTTCTCTTTTTCCTTCTTGTATGTTTCCAATGAGGCTCTTGTCTTCCAGCTTACTGACTCTCAGTTCCATCTCTTCGTCTACATTTATATCCCACCAACACGTTGGGCACTTCGGCTATTTTTATCTTCATATTCTGGATTGTATTTTCATGCTTGTCTGTTATTTCCAGTACTGTGTTGGCTATAGTCTGTCTTGTGATGATTTTTTAAGTTCTTGTATCCTCTACTTATCTACAGTATCAAATTTCTGTCTTCAATATTTTTTATTTTCTTCTGTAGGTCTTCAAATTGCTCCTCATCAATATATTTCTTCTGGATAACTGTCTCTGGGGTATTTTCTCTCTTAATGTCTTCCCTGTTATCAATTACAGCTTGCTGTGCTCAACAATCAACACTGTAAGCAGCAGCAGTTGGGAAATAAAAAGATGAATGAAATTGGGAAAATCTGCTGTCAGGGATCTCTCCAGAGTACTGAAAACAATGATGTCAGTACAGACACTAAGATGTGCCTAATACAGGCTATGGTCTTCACAATTACATGCTATGCATCAGAGAGCTAAATAATGACAAAAGATGATAGAAGAAGAATTGATGCCTTTGAATTGTGGTGCTGGTGAATAGTCTTGGACATACCATGGACCACAAAGAAAAAAACCAGATCTGTCTTTGAGGGGGTGAAACCAGGTTTCTCCTTGGATTCAAAATCCTAGGATTTTGAAACTCCATCTCATATACTCTGGGCACATGGCAAGGAGGGACTGATCCTTGGAGAAATACATCTTGCTCAGAATATTGGAGGGATAGTGCAGGAGAGGAAGACCCCTTATAAGATGTATTGATACAATAACTGGTGCAATGGGGTTTGAGGTTGGTGTGTCAGAATCAGAAAGACAGACTGAGGATAGGGAAGGCTACAGAGCTGTCGTACATAGCATTGTTATGGGTCACAGGTGACTTGATGGCACTTAAGAAATACACAAACATACACAACAGCAAGTGTCTTCCATTGTTTATTCCATCATTTGCATTTTCTTCTGTAGCTGTTCAAATAACTCCAAGTCAACACATTTATTCTTGATCTCTCTATCTGGATATTCATTAGATATGGTTTCTGTTTTGTGTTTTGCTTTGTTTTATTTTGTTTTTTAGGAGAAAGGTTCTTATTTTTTTTTTATTAGAATGATTTTTGTTTTGTTTGTTTTGTTTGTTTTTTTCCATGATCACTGAGGTAAGTTGTTGCTTTCTTGACATAAGCCTTTTCTTAGGAGATTTTAGGGTATTTTAACGATATTATGTGCCAGGCTATGGCAATGTTTTGTGAAGGACCTGTACATTAGTGTTCCTTTCTTCAGGATCACCATCCAAAGTGGGATGACTAGTGCCCTCCAGAAACTGCATCTCTACCTGATCTCTTTCACCTGAAGTTAAAAAAATGCCTCGTGATTTCAAGGCCAAAGTACCTTAATGGCAGAACAGAAAAGTCTGTTGCCCTTTGGAAGCCAGAGCTCTAACTGATCTCTTCCATTTGAGCTTAAGAAATTACACATGATGTGGCTAGACAGTAGTGTTCAAGGCCAAAGTACCTCAATCGCCATACCTTTTCAATCTATATACAGATCATTCAGAAGGCTGGAATTTACAAGGAGAAATGTGACATCAGAATTGAAGAAAGATTCATCAACAATGTGCTTTATATAGATGACACAATATTGCTTGCTCAAACTTTGGAAGACCTAAAGCATTTGGTCCAGAAGGTCGAGGACTACATCCTTTAATATGACTTGAAGCTCCACATCAGGAAGATTCTCACCATAAGGTCAATTGGCAGCACCATAGATGGAGAAGGACTTAAAGTCGTCAACAATTTCTGCTTGCTTGGCTCCATAATCAATACCCCTGGCACTAGCAATCAGGAAATCAGAAGACTAATTATACTGGGGAAGCCTGCTGTCAGAGACTACTCCAAAGTGCCAGAGAACAATGATGTCAGTCTAGAGACTAAGGTGTGCATGACTCAGGCCATGATCTTCTTAATTAATTGTTGTGTATCAGACAGCTGGACAATGACTAAGGATGATAGAAGAAGAATCAATGCCTTTGAGTTGTGGTGCTGGAAAAAAGAGTGAAATACCATAAACCTCTAAAAGAACAAATAGGTCTATCTTGAAGAGGCTGAAACCATGCTTCTTCTTGGAGGGAAGTATGTTAAAGCTTCATCTCACATACTTTGGTCACATGGCCAGGAGGAATCAGTCCTTGGAGAAGGACACCATGCTTGGAAGGGTGGAGTGCATAACAGGAAGACTCCAGACAAGATGGATTGACACAGTAACTGGGATAAGGAGGGCAGGTTTGTTGGAGTCAGTGAGCCTGACTAAAGATAGAGCAGAGTTGAGAGTTGTTGTGCATAGGGTACATGAGTTGCAGATGACTTAATGACACATAACAACAACAAGAGAAGCTATGAGGAGCAACAATGTGCAAAGATACTCCCTAACACAAAAATTGCTGGATAAATTAAGAGTTGGCTCCCTACTCCCACAGGAAGATTTGAGGTGAAGCCTCTAACTAATATGACACCTCAGGCTCCAATCACTCCCATCCATGGTCTGTGTGGTCTCAGGCAATGATGGCACTGATTTCTCACCTTGCATCAGAGTGCTGCTGTTTGCAAACCCCCAGCCCAGATCTCCAGTATGTTTCTGGGTGCTGTTTCTCAGTCTCCTCTGTCCAGCTCCTGGTGTGCATGTGGAAGCCTCCTTCAATATGAGTTGCATCTTAATATCAAGAGGACAAAAACCTTCACTACTGGACAAATAAGAAACATCAGATACATGGAGAAAAGATTGACATTGTCAACCATTTCATTTTATTGAGATGACTGCAGCCATCAGCTC
>NW_006399887.1:6704891-6706217 GCF_000299155.1 Elephantulus edwardii
AGGGAAAAAGTAATCCATTCCTCTAAAGATCAACTTGGTTTTACCCTCTCCAAGGCATACCTGTTTGTTCTTTTGACAGTCATACTCTAGCATCACAACTCAAAACCATCAATTCCTCTTCTCACACCCTTATTCATTATCCAGCTCTCAGAAGCATAGCAAGCAATTGAGAAGACCATGACATGGATCAGGCACATCTTGGTCTCTAAACTGACATCATTGCTCTATAGAATCCTGGAGAAGTCCCTGACAGTAGGATTTTCTCAAACCAACTTAACTTTTGGTTTCCTGACTGCTGGTGCCATTAGTGTTGATTGTGGATAAAGCAAGATGAAATTGTTAACAACCTTACGCATTGGGCCCCAAAGGTAAGAATCTTATTTCTTGATTTTAATATAACCTATACTGAAGTATATATTCCTTGACCCAATACAACAAATGCTAAAAATCCTCTCAGTTTCGCAAGCAAGGTTGTGTCATCTGAATAATGCAGATTGTTGATAAGTCTTCCTCCAATCCTGATTCCACATTCTTTTTCATAAAATCCAGCTTCTCAAATTAACTGTTCAGCATATAGATTGAAAAGGTATAGAAAAAGGATACACCTCTGATGCGTTCCCTTCTTGATTTTAAACCATGCAGAATTCTCTTTCTCTGTTCTGGTAACAGCTTTCTAATCAAGGTAAAGGTTTAACATGAGCACAATCAAGTGTCTTGGAATTCCCATTCTTTTCAATGTTAGCCATAGTTTGTTGTGATGCACACAATAAAACGTATTTGCACAGTCAATAAAACACAAATATGTATCCTTTTAGTACTCTCTGATTTCATATAAGATTCATCTGATAATGGCAAAGGTACTCCTAGTGCCATGGTTTCTTCTAAATCTTGATTGTATTTCTGGCACTTCTCTGTCATATTGTTCTATTATTTTTTCTTCATATAACCTTCATCAAAAATTTTCTTGCACATGATATTAATGATGTTGTTCATTAATTTCCACATTTTTTTGGATGACCAATTTTGGGAATGGGAATAAATATGGATCTCTTCCAGTCAGTTGGCCATGTAGTTGTCCTCCATATTTCTTGGCACAACCTGGCGGGTACATCCAGGGCTACATTTGTTTGTTGAAATATGTCAATTGGTATTCTATAAATTTCTGTTGTTGTTGCTGTTAGGTTGTTTTGTTGGAGTTTTTTTGGTGTTGTGTTTTGGGGTTGTTTTTTTTTACAATTTCTTCAGAGCAGCTTAAACTTTCTCTTTTATTACCATTGGTTCTTGATCATATACTATTCCCCAAAATGGTTCTGGGTCAGGCAATTC
>NW_006399887.1:6713122-6717089 GCF_000299155.1 Elephantulus edwardii
TTCTCTCTCTCTGTGTTGCAGTCTCCTTGCACATGAATAACTGCCTCTAAAAACTCACTGGAAGATCTGCTATGAGTTCGTCTTGATCCTATGAAAAACAAGAACAAATAGATATAAAGGCTAATGTAGGCAAGTCCTCAGCAGGCAAGCAGTCAGTCTCAGATTATTGCTTTTGAAGAGTGTCAACTGCAGAGGCTGACACTTTCAAAAATACTTTAAAAGCAGAGTCACAGATGTTTGGTTCATTGGTGAGGCTCACAAATCTAAGGTTGGCAAGTATGCTAGGCTTCAAGTCTGGAGACCAAGAACCAGATAGACAGATGTCAATCAGACAAAAACTCTCCAATTCAGGACATGCCACTGAAGATTGTCCCTTAATCACATTGTCAGTGTTATATGACGTCAAATTGACTAAAACTCAGTAACCCCATGCACACTAGCTCTGAACTCTGGTCTATCCTGAGTCACTCTCATTGTCTCTGACCCACCTAGCTTCATTACCCCAGTTACCGTGTCAATCCATCTCATCCAAGCTCTTCCTTTCCTACGCTGTCTCTTCACCATTCCAAGTATATCCTTCTCCAATGGTTGGTCCCTCTTGGCAACAGGCCTAAAGGATGTCAGATGAAGCCTCAAAATCCTTGCCTCCAAGGAAAAGGGTGGTTTCAGTCTTTCAAAGACATCTATTAGTTCTCCTGGCAGTCTATCCTTCTCCAGTATCACAACTCAAAGGCATCAATTTTTCTTCTGTCATTTTTTGTCATTTTACAGCTCTCTGATGCATAGCAAGTAATTAGGAAGACCATGGCCTGGATTGGGTGCACTTTCATCTCTAAGCTCACATCATTGCTCTTCAGCACTATGGACAAGTCCCTGACAGCAGATTTTCTTAATACAGTTCGTCTTTTGATTTCCTAGCTGCTGGTGCCAAGAGTGTTAATTGTGGGACCCAGTAAGCTTCTGTTCTTGCCATGTAGAAATTAGAATTTATAACACAAGAATAGTTACATTGGACTACGGATTGTGGCCACAATGACAAACATTATTAATCCTCACAGGTCTTTCTTTTGCATCCAAGTTAGGTTAAACCCTTGACAGGATCAATGTTTTCTAGGTTTACGACAATTTTGTTTATTGGCCCTACTATGAGGATTCCTCCCCCTGCACCGGCACTAAGGAATACCATTAACAGCACACACAGGTCCTAATTTCTCCATATCCTTGCTAATGTTTGTTATTTTTCTCTTTGTGTTATGAATAATAAGGAGCTCTGGTGGCATAATGGCAAGAAATAGTGCTTCAATCTGGAAGGTACACAGTTTGAGGTCACCAGCTGGTCCGTGGAATAAGGAAGGACATCCTCTTCTCATGCAATTAACTGCCTGTGAAAACCCACTGGAAGGTCAGCTATGGGTCGGTTCTGACTTGATGGTACATATCAATATAAACAAGGAAGAAATATGTCTTACTTGATAAAGCAGAGGGTTAATGGTGGGGAAGGAAGATCAACAATGAGATGGACTGACAGAGTGACTGCAATAGTCTTTGATCTTCATAGGTAAATATCTTATGTTCTCTACTTTCTGTAAGCAATGTTGCGTAATCTGTGTATCACAGGTTTTTCGCCTTACTTCCTCCAACCTAGATGCCACATTATTCTTCATATAGTCCAAATTCTTGAATTATTATCACAGCAAAAATATAAATAAATATGGTAAAATATAAAACCCTGATATGCAGTTACTGATTTTAAATCATGCAGAATCCCTTCGTTCTATTCAAACGACTGCTTCTTAGTTCAGGTACAGATTCTGAAATTAAGTGACATGAACACAATTAAGAGGGGAGAGAAGTGCAGCAATGAATGAATGGAAATCCAAAATATCTGTAAATATTCATTTAAATTATTTTTTTTTTAAATAGAGAAAGATTTGGAGTTTCCATTTTTTGAATGTTGTGATATACACACACAGTCCATAAAGCTTTGTATGGCCAATAAAACATAGGTAAACATCTTTTGGATTTTGTTTTGTTTTACTTTTATGCAAGATTCAAATGATATAAGCAACAATATCCCTTATTCCACATCCCTTTTGATGTACTACCACAATTATTTTTTAATTATGGTCAGCAAAAATTTTGTTGATAATTTTGTGTTAGTAGACTTATTACTTTTTACTTATACAAAAGGAGTTTCTGAATTTTTCTATATGTGCTTGTGTATGCTGTTATTCTATTATTCACAATCACTAAGATTTATTCATATGGTTTGTCTTCATCTATTGAGACAATCATTTGTTTCATCTTACCAATTAATGTATAACAAAATAGATAAACAAATTGCCTGGTTTAAGTTCCTAGTATAAAGATTTATCTATTCATAGTAGGATATTTGTTTTTAATTTGTGTAAATTTACACTGATACTTAACAAAGTTTGCTGCAATTGCAAATTCTATATGCACTGAATTACCAAACATTTCTCTTTGCTGATTATAAAATCTTCTTGTCAAACCTAATAATTTTTTAATTCTATCTACTTCTATTCAAGCACTGCATTTTTTTTTGTCCATGGGATGTTTCACGATGTTGAAAAGTTCATTTATACAACATTTTAAAATATAACGTCATGTTTTTAGCTATTTTGACAGTGGAATTGCATGGAATTAACTATTCCAACCAGTGGAATATTGTTAAATGTTTAGCAACCACTTTTCCAGGGAGAAGGGGTGAGGGAAGGAACTAATCTTTGCATTTACTATTACCCACAACGTAAACACTCTCATCATGGCTTATTTCTAGCTACAATTTTTAGTGAAAGAATATGGATTAGGGAAAGTGCACACAATTGACTTTGAAGAGCATACTACTGAAAATTATAGTGAAGAAATTAGTCATTACGAAAAATGAACATATAATGTCTTAATAGCTATAAATAGAAATAGCTTTATGCAATAGGATAGGATTGCCCATATTTCATATGAATAATTCAAGATGCATTTGAAATCTTGCTCACTCAACATATTGAAGTGAAAAAGCATAGGGAAAATACCAGGAGACTTAGATATTGGTTTGACTTTTATTATTAACCAAGTACTGAATCAAAGTCTAAAATAAGATGTATTTGATGTGTATATGAAGCAGATAGT
This sequence comes from Elephantulus edwardii, assembly GCF_000299155.1. NCBI lineage: Eukaryota > Metazoa > Chordata > Mammalia > Macroscelidea > Macroscelididae > Elephantulus > Elephantulus edwardii. The sequence goes on from NW_006399887.1 coordinate 6,716,270, forward strand.
CTCAAAGTGGAGCTTATACTCCATTTTAAAGTTGAAATGAATCTGGAATCCATGCTGAAATTTAAAAGCTGCCTTTTCTCTTAACAGTTCCTTTAACTTTGATGCTGCCTAACACATATGATATGTGAAAGCACATTTATGAACACAATGTTGTTGTTGTTGTGTTCTGACAAGTTGAGATTGACTCATAACACCTTCTAGTGGGTTTTCAGAAGTAGTAAATCACACATGAGTTGACTGCCCGTCTTTTCCCCATGGATGCACAGTATTACCAATAAGTCTTTACCAGAAATTCCAGAAACAGGCATGTTCGAGGAAGCAATTACTATAGGTTATCCAAAAAATATATATAATAGGTTATACAAAAGAATTTGTCTTCCATTGTCCTGTGATCATATTGTCCTAAACTGAAGGACATGTACTCTCAGTCAAAATGCTATACCAATTATATTTTATCACCTATCTCTGCTAAATCCATACTTCTACATATCCAACCTTTGACTCCCCTGATTATCTTTTAGCTTTTTATTTTATAGCTTTTTATTCCTGCTTTAATTATGCAAAAATAGATTCTTCCTCATGGTCTGGTAGAACAACTATCTTTGCTTTGTGGATCTTTATGCCTTCCTGGTCTAAACGTCTCCAACTATCCACAAACATATTTTGTTTTTACTTTAAGCAGACTCTGTGAAGTTGCTTTTCAACAATATCTGAGCAAAAAAAGTAATTTTTCAAGATCTCCTTGAGTGTGGAATTGGGGAAAGGGTGTATGTGTGTGTGTGTGTGTGTGTGTGTGTGTGTGAATTTATGGATATAATAG
>NW_006399887.1:6717189-6720840 GCF_000299155.1 Elephantulus edwardii
TATAACATATATTCATTCTTACTCCTAATCTTATAAACATTTATTTTTATGAGTAAAACATTTATTTTTTTTCATAAACAGTACATATTAAATTTCTCAGAATTTTATACCAGTGATATATACCTGTCAAGATCGCATACTAGTTGCCAAAGCCTTTATAAAGCCTTTCCCTATTACACTAAATTCTTATTTTCATCTTTATTTATTTCCTTCTTTGTCATTCCTCTGTGTCTTATTTCCATTAGAAGATAACATATGTGACTATGTATTATTTTCATTGTTATTGTTTTTATGTGCCGTCAAGTTGCCTGTGACTCATAGCGACCCTATATACAACAGCCCTAGACCCGGCTATGTTCTGTGGCAGTCTTGCCGTCTCCAAAACATCCACCCCCATTACTCCAGTCAATGAATCAATCCACCTCATAGAGGGTCTTTCTCTCCTGCACTGTCCCTCCACACCCCCAAGCATAAACTCCCTCTTCAAGGACTGGTCCCTCCTTGCAACATATCCAAAATATGTCAGATGAAGCTTCAGAATCCTTGCCTCTAAGGAGAAGCCTGGTTTAACCCTCTCTAGGATGAACCTGCTCATTTTCTTAGCAGCCCAGGGTATAGTCAATACTCTTCTCTAGCACCACAGCTCAAAGGAATACATTCTCCTTCTATCCTCCCTCGTTATTGTCCAGATCACTGATGCATAGCAAGTGATTGCAAAGACCATGGCCTGCATTGGGTGCTCCTTAGTCTCCAGAGTGACACCATTGCTCTTTAGTACTCTGGAGAGGTCCCTAACAACAGACTTTCCCATCACGATACGTCTTTTAATTTTCTGGCTGCTGGTGCCAAGAGTGTTGACTGATAGAGCAGGGAAGTAAGTGAGTCAAGACATTTGTATCTAGGGCAGGTTCAACACTTAATGGTTAATTCCACAATGAGGGGAAATATTTTTCATCTGCTTTTTCTGTAAAATATTTGTCTGTCAGATACTTCTCTAAAGCTGAGCATTCAGATTAAGACATACTAGGAAGAAGAATTGGCCATCTGCTTCCAAAATAGCAGGTCTCTGAAAATCCCATGTACAACAGAACACACATGGACTAACAGATAGGGCAACTGAGGTAGAGCTTTCAAGTATGGAAATACAAAGGAAGAGAAACAGTTGTAAGCAGACACTAGTGACTGGAACATGGAATGTGAGCATTATGAATGTAGGAAAATTAGATATGGTTAAGGAAGAAATGGAACACAAATATTGACATACTAGGTATTACAGAGATGAGATGGACTGGCGTGAGGCATTTTGAGTCAGATGATCATATGATCTATTACTCTGGAGATGAAAAGCTGAGGAAAAATGGGGTTGCTTTCATACTATAAAAAATCATTGCTAGATCTGTGTTGAAATACAGCATCATGAGTGATAGGATAATATCCATATGCACACAAGGAAGTCCAGTGAATACCACTATCATTCAGATATATGCACCAACATCCAGAGCCAAAGAAGAGGAAATAGAAGACTTCTACCAACTTTAACAGTCAGAGATCGACTGAACATGCAATCAAGATGCATTAATAATAGTGGGTGACTGGAATGCAAAAGTTGGGAACAGAGAAGATGGAATAGTAGTTGGAAAACATGGACTCAGTGACAGAAATTAAACTGGAAACAGAATGATTAAATTTTGCATAACCAATGACTTACTCATTGCAAATACATTTTATAAGAAACATAAACACAAGTTATACACATGGATTTCACCTGATGGTATGCATAGGAATCAGATAGATTATTTTCATTATTCATAATTTTATGTGTTCTGATATTTCCAATTTAGATATATCTCATCCAAACTCATTGACATGGAGTTGGAACCTCCTCATGCCTCATCCTCTATTGGATTTCATCCACTATAAAAGGCATAGGAGGAGATTGTCCATCTTTCTCCCATAGAATCACTAATGGATTCAAACTACCAGAGAGGTCTGGTCTTGGAGTTAGCAGCAGAACTTCCTACAGACTATGACCCCAGAGTTACCCTTTTGATGGATACAAATTCTCTAAAGATTACAGTCATAAAGTCCACAAATAATAAATACACATCATATATGTGACACTTGTCATGTAGATTAATAACTCTTTCCTAATATGAATATATAGCTTTGGATTTAAAGGAGGAAAAAACCAAATTGAACTCGTTTCCTTTTGCAATTCGAATTGAAGCATGTGTAGATATTTTTAACTTTCATTTTTTATATAAACATTGTTGATTGCATAACGTATGGCTTCTGACAAAAAATATCATGCCTAATGTTTATTAGAAGCAGGAGTGACATCCACTTCCTAAATAACATGCCTCCGGAAATTCTTAGAACTTTGATAAATGTCGATAGTTGTAGAAGGGCTTCAGGTCTTTTGTTCATAGGGTCACTATGAGTCGTGCTTGACTCTAAGGCAATAAACAACAACAACAATATTTATTAAGGGTTTACTTCATGTCAGCCCATTCTCTTCTTTAAATCTTATAAAAACATTAATAAAATAAGTAATTTCACAAGGAAGTGAGACCTCAGAGAAATGAAAATGTTCAAGGTTACAAGGATTAAATAATAAAATACAGAAATCACATACAGATGTGTCTGACCCAAAATCCCACCTCTTAGAGAAGATAAATATAATGGTTTCTCTTTTGATAAAATTAGGATGAAAATATTTTCCATAAATTTACCTAGAAATTCAGACTATGTTAAAATATTGGGAAAAGGGAAATGAACTACTCTGATTCTAAATAATACTAATGGTTGTTAATATAGGAAATCATAAGACAGCTACTTAAATTTAACCTTACCCTAGAAAGAGCTCTAAATGTAGTCAGCAAAATTGAATTAACCATTAATAATGCAAGGTGACGTGCAAAGACAGACTCTTAGCCTATAAAAGTGATTCATTCATCTTCTTTCCGGAAACAACATTTCAGCGGGGCAAATCAATGCTATAAGCATCTACTGAAGACACTACCTACATGAGCCAAATATCACTAAGGTTCACATTTATTCTTGATTGTGATTCTAAAAGGTACTTGGCAAATGTGGCAGGATGTTCTGTACACGAAGGCAAATGGTAATAATTGGGGAAAATTGGGCATCATGCATGAATGCACTTCTGAAAGATCCATGGCATTAATTCTCTTTTTTATTCCCTTTTTAAGTTTTAATTCAGGGTTAGAGCCAAAATAAAAATAAAAAGAAATGAAAGAGAAATTAAAGTTGTGCTCTTTTAAATGATGGTTAGATATTATCTGGGAAAAGATAACAAATGTTACTGTAAAAATACATATAAAATTTAAAAATTCCAGGATTTTATTTTTAAAAATTTATTAGTTTCATGCAATCATTCACACACATTTTGTTTTATAATATTAATCACAGTAGGTCCATGCCATTTACTACACTCAGATTAATTTATCATTTTCTACACATAAAATGAGCATTGAGGTTTGGGGTCCTTACTTTTGGTTACAGATTGAGTAAACAGAGCAGAAAGACTAGATTCAAATTTAAAAGTATTTAGGAAATACCCACGATATCTATATTCTCTCTCTCTCTCTCTCTCTATATATATATATATATACACACACACACATATAT
>NW_006399887.1:6720940-6723361 GCF_000299155.1 Elephantulus edwardii
TCTATACCAACAAATCTCAGAATCTGAGATGCATTGAACTATTGAACTGATTGGAAAATATATATTTGTTCCTATAACCCCTCCATAAAGGTAATCCCTCAGAATGTGGAAATTATTGAATGAAGTAAAATCCTGCTGAAGACTGTTCAAAAATAGTTGGAACAGTACACTGACAGGAAACTGCCAGAAATCCAAGATGTCTCCAAAAGAAGCCATGGCACAAGGATATCATTACTGATGTCAGCTGGATCTCAGTTAAAAGCAGAGAATACTGCTATAGACTACAAAATTGTTGTCTGAACAGAACAAGGAAATACCATATGGTTTAAAATCAGGAAAGGCATGCATAGGGTTGATATCCTTTCTCCAAACCTATTCAATCTATATGCTGAGCAGATCTTTCTAAAAGATGGACTACATGAAGAATAATGTGGCATTAAGATTAGAGGATAACTCATCAACAGTCTGCATTATTGATGAAATGACATAAATTTCCTCCTCCTAATTTGTGCTTTATTTTCCCCCCACTAGTTTATCTACAAAACTAAAATAAAAATTTGAACAAATTCTTTCCATTTTCCTGACCCCCTCGATCCATCACATTGTATAACCCAGTGATTTATCTTCGCTTCCCCCTGCATATTCACAACCTCCTGCTTCCAGCTTCTCCCACCTCTTCTGGATCCTTATATACTCATTATATATTAATAGTTTTCTACAATATTTATCCTTGTCGGACTGAGTTCACTCAGTATAGTGCTCTCCAGTTCCTCCCAAGTTAGGTAATAACTTACAAAGTTATTGCTCCTGCATGCTGCATAGTGTTCCATTGTGTGAATGTACCATAATTTCTCAATCCATTACATTGTGGTTGGGCATTTGGGATGTTTCCATGTTCTTCAGACGGTCAATAATGCTGCTATGAACATTAGTGTCTAAATCTCAGTTTGTGCCTCAGTTCTCATATTCCCTGGGAAATGCTCCAAATCACTGGCAATAAGAGAGATGCAAGTCAAAACCACAATGAGGTACCATCTTACAGTGGTAAAGTTTAACAGGGCAGCAAGTAATAGATGTTGGAGAGAATGTGGCGAGAAAGGAACTCTTATACATTGTTGGTGGGAATGTAAAATGGTGCAACCATTCCGGAAGGCAGTTTGGCACTGCCTCAAAAAGCGGAAAATAGAAATCCCATATGACCCAGCTATTCCACTACTTAGAATATACCCTGGAATTACTTTGCTTGCAAAAAATGATAAAGAATTAAAGTACTTTGTGCAGAATAACAAAGATTACAGGCTTTGATAAGTTCACATCTCAACAAGAAGAAAACAAAAATCTTCACTACTATACCAATCAGCAATATCGTCTATGTTGGAGAGTGATGGTGAAAATATTAAAGTTGTCTGATTTTACTGTACTTGGATCCACAATCAACCTCCATGGTACCAGCAGTCAGGAAATCAAAAGACATGTTGCATTGAGAAAATCTATTCTGAAGAATCTCTCCACAGTGTTAAAGAGCAAGTATGCAGTTTAAAGACTAAGATATACCTATACCTGACCCAAGTTATTGTCTTTTTAATAATTCCTATGCATCTGAAATTTGGCCAATAAATGTTTAAGGATGATAGACAAAACACTAATGTCTTCAGTCTTGGTGCTGGAGCAGAGTACTGAATATCTCATGGACTGTTAAGAGTAGTGAATTAAGTCTCACAAACTTTGGGCATAAATTAGGAAAAACCAGTCTTTGGAAAAGGAAATTATGGTAGGAAAGGTAGTGAGTCAGAGAAAGAGAAGACGACGTTCAATAAGATAAATTGAAAAATAACTGTGACAATGAGCTTGAGTGTATCTGAAATTGTGAGGATGGTGCAGGATAGGATAAGATTAAGTCAGCTTTTCATTGTGTCACTAAGATTTGTAGTACTCTTGAAGGCATCGAAAAACAAGAAGACCACACACACATAGATAAACTATTTATAAGTTGTTATTACGTGCCCTCTAGTTGCCTGTGACTCATAACTCTATGTACAACAGCCCTAAATCCTGCTCTATCCTGTGCCAATCTTACTGTATCTGACATATCTACCTCCATTATCCCAGTCACTCAATCAATCCATCTCATTGAAGGTCTTCCTCTCTTGTGCTGTCGCTCCAGCCTCCCAAACATGATGTTCCTCTCCAAGGACTGGTCCCTCCTTGCAACATGTCCAAAGTATGTCAGATGAAGCTTCAGAATCCTTGCCTCCAATAAACAGCCCAGTCTCACCCCTCTATAGGACAAACCGTTTTGTTCTCCTAACATTTCAGGTTATACTGAATACTCTTCTTCAGTACTACAGCTCAAAGGCATCATATCTCCTTATATCATCCCTAGTCATTTTACAGCTTTCTGATACATAGCAAGTAATTACA
>NW_006399887.1:6723951-6724990 GCF_000299155.1 Elephantulus edwardii
TCCACACAGTCAAATGACTTTTCATAGTCAATGAACCACAGACATTTCTCTCGTACTTCCTGCTTTCAGTCAAAATCCAACTTACATTAGCTATAATATCCCTAGTACCACAGCCTCTTCTAACCCCATCCTGCACTTCAGGCAGTTCTCTGTTGATGTGCTGTTCCTGTCATTTTTGAATAATTTTCAGCAGAATCTTGCTTACATGTGATATTGATATTGTTCAATATTTTCTGTACTCTGCCAGGTCACCTTTTGTTGAATTGTGAACAAATATGGATCTCTTCCAGTCAGTTGACCAGGCAGTTGTCCTCCAGATTTCTTGACACAACTTGGTGAGCACATTCAGTACAGCATCTGGTTGTTGAAATATGTCAATTTTTATTCTGTTGATTGCTGGGGTCTTGTTTTTTGCCAATTCTTTCAGAGCAGCTTGAACTTCTTCCTTCATCACCATTGTTTCATTAAATTCTTCTGCTTCTGCAAATTCCTTTTGGTACAATGACTCTGTATACTCTTTCCATCTTCTCTTAATGTTTCCTGGAGCATATAATATTCTGCCCAAAGCATTCTTAAATATTGCTATTTGAGGCTTGAATTTGTTCTTCAGCACTTCAGCTTAGAAAATGCTGAGTGAGTATGGCCTCTTTGATTTTCTGACTCCAGCTCTTTGCACATTTAATTATAATTTACTTTGTTTTCCCATGCTACTCATTGAAATTTTCTGTTCAGGTCCTTAATATCTTGATTTCTTCCCTTTGCTTTGGCTTTTTGTCACTCTACTATAATATTCAGAGTCTCTTCTGACATTCATCTTGGTCTTTTCTTCCTTCTCTGTCTTTGTAATAATCTTTTTTTTTTATGTGTGTATGAGTTGCTTTAGGAAAGTCTGCTCTAGGACCTCTCCAGAGTGTTAAAGAACAACATTAGTCTAGAGATTAATGTGCATCTGATCCAGTCCATAGTATTCTCAATTTCTTGCTATGCATCTGAGACCTGGACAACGAATAATGATTACAAGATAGATGATAGATAGATA
>NW_006399887.1:6725860-6726846 GCF_000299155.1 Elephantulus edwardii
TTTGCTGTTAGGGACTTCTCCAGAGTGCTGAGGAGCAATAATGCCAGTCTGGAGACTAAGATGTGCCTGATACAGGTCATGGTTTTTGCATGGAAGCCTTTGATTTGTAGGCTTGAGAAGAGTATTGAACATACCATCAATATGTTTCCTACAAGAGACACACCTAAAAAAATAAAGAAGAGAAAGATAAACTCAAAATCAAAGCTGGAAAAAAAAATATACCAAGCAAACGGCAACCTTAAAAAAGCAGGAATGGCAATACAAATCTCTGATAAAATATATTTCAGAATGAAAACTGATTAAATGCACAGTAGATCAAGAAGACATAAATAACATTGGTCAACATTTATGCACCAAATGGAAGACCTACAAAATGCATAAAACAATGATTAACTGAATTGAAGAGAGATTTCAACACACCACTATCACCAATGGATAGGACAACTCAAAAGAAACTCAACAAAGATGCCCAAGATCTAAACTATACAATCAGCCAATTTGAAGTTGTGGATGTATTCAGAGTACTGCACCCAACTAAAACTCAATTCACTTTCTTCTCAAGTGCACATGAAATATTCTTCAGAATCAATCATATATTAGGACACAAAGCAAGCCTCAACAAATTAAAAAACATTGAAATAATACAAAGTATTTTCTCAGAACACAATACCATAAAACTAGAAATTAACCACAGAAAAGTAAAGCCTACAAAACCACCCATGTGGAAACTAAAAAACTCTCTCCTAGAACATGATTGGATTATAAAAGAAATAAAGAATGAAATAAAAAAGTTTCTTGAAACAAATGATAATGAAACTACAATTTATGGAAACCTCTGGGACACAGCTAAGGCAGACTTGAAGGGGCAGTTCATAGCAATAAGAACCCAAATAAAAAAGGAAGAAAGAAGAAAAATCAACGATCTAATGCAACACCTTCAGCAAATAGAAAAAGATCAATAATCTAATCCTACATCCTCTAGAAGA
>NW_006399887.1:6727081-6728091 GCF_000299155.1 Elephantulus edwardii
TGTAGATCAATATCTCTCATGAATATACATGCAAAAATCCTTAACAAAATCCTAGCCGATAGAATCCAAAAGCACATGAAAAAATTAATTCACTGTAACCAAGTGGGATTCATAACAGGTATGCAAGGATGGTTCGACATAAGAAAAATAATCAACATAATTCACTATATTAACAAAGTAAATAATAATAACCATATGATCTTAGCAATTGATGCAGAAAAGGCATTTGACAAAATCCAACACCACTACATGATAAAGACACTCAGCAAATTGGAATAGAATGGAATTTCTTCAACATAGTGAAAAGTATATATGCAAAACCAAGAGCCAAAATAATTCTCAATGGAGAAAGACTATAAACATTTTCCTTTGGAACAGATACCAGATAAGGAGTCCAACTGTTACCACTTCTTTTCAGTATTGTATTGGAAGTGCTTGCTAGGGCAATATGACAAGAAAAGAAAATAAAAACCATCCATATATTGTAGCTGTTGGTAGATGGATCTTACCTGAAAGCAGGGAATACCAGAAGACTGTTTATCTATGTTTCATTGATTATGTAAAGGCGTTTGACTGTGTGGATCATAACAAACTGTGGCTGACTCTGAGAAGAATGGGAATTCCAGAACATTTGATTGTGCTAATGCAAAACCTATACTTGGATCAAGAGGCAGTCGTCAGAACTGAGCAGGGTAACACTGCATGGTTCAAAACTGGGAATGGTGTACGCCAGGGATTTGTGCTATCTTCATACCTTTTCAACCTGTATGCAGAGCAGATTATCCAAGAGACTGGAATCTATGAGGAGAAGTGTGGTGTCAGGATTGGTGGAAGATCTATTAACAATCTGCATTATGCAGATGACACAACCTTCTTGCTGAAACTGAGAAGGCCCTCATGCACTTGCTGCAGAGGGTCAAGGACCGCAGCCTTCAGTATGTACTGAGGATCAATGTCAAGAAGACAAAGATTCTCACCACTGGACCAATTGGTAGCATCAGGATAGATGG
>NW_006399887.1:6728632-6754612 GCF_000299155.1 Elephantulus edwardii
TAGAGCAGGGTTTAGGGCTGTTGTACATAGGGTCGCTATGAGTTGCAAATGACTCGATGGCACATAACAACAATAACAACAACATATCAGCAAAGAAATTTTTAAACTGTCACTGTGTGTAGATGATATAATTGTGTACATAGAAAACCCCAAAGACTCAACAAAAAACTGTTCAGGTTAATAGGCCAATTTAGTGGTGATGATGAATATGATGAATATACAAAAATCAATAGGATTCCTCTACAGTAACAAAGAGGACTCAGAGAAAGAAATCAAGAAAACAATACCATTTACAATAGCAAATCACAAATTGAGAGACTTGGGAGTGAACTTAACTAGGGATACAAAAGACCTATACAAAGAAAACTACAGAGCATTTCTACAAGACACAATAAAAGACTGAAAGAAATTGGAGAAAAAACCAAACCAAAACATGCTCTGTTCATGGATAGACTCAATATTGTGAAAATGACAATTCTACCAAAAGCAATATACATGTTCAATGAAATCCCAATTCAGATACCAAATTCATTTTTCAAGGAGATTGAAAGGGACGTTATCAAACTTATTTGGAGAGGCAAGAGACTTTAAATAAGCAAAACACTTCTGAGAAACAAAAATGAGGTTGGAAGCATAACACTCCGTGACCTCAAAACCTACTACACAGCGGTAACCAAAACAGCATGGTACTGGTACAATGATAGGCACATAGAACAATGAAACAGAATTGAGAACCCAGAAATAGACCAAGTTGTCTATGGTTAACTGATATTCGACAGGGAAATCAAAGCTATCAAATGGGGAAATGATAACCTCTTCAACAAATGGTGCTGGCAAAACTGGACTTTCACCTGCAGAAAGCTGAAACAGGATTCATATCTCACACACACAAAAATCAACTCAAGGTGAATCAGAGTTCTGGAAGTAAAGCCCCAAATCATGACGTTCATAAAAAAACATACTGGGATCAAGCTTAGAAGTGTCAGTCCAAGGTAGAAAGAGTCTATCAAATACAGTCAGAAATGCACGATTGAAGAGGATAAAATTTATGCATAGGACCTTCTAAAGATTAAATCCATGTGTGTAACAAAACTTTTCCCATCAGGGTGAAAATAAAAGCTACAGACTGGGAATAAACATTTGGTCATACCATCTCAGATAAGAGTCTTACAACAAAAGATTACAGAACCCTCCTGGGCATCAACAATAAAAAAAACTGGTAACACAAATTTAAAAATGGGCAAAAAACATGGAAATAATTTTTACAGAAAAAGCTATTTGAATGGCAAACAGACACATGAAGAAATTCTCCAAGTCACTGGCAATAAGAGAGATGCAAATAAAAACCAAAATAACATACAATTTCACTCTAGTAAAAGTGGCAATGTTTTACAGGGCAGCAAGTAGTAGATGCTATAGAGGAAGAAACTCACACATTGTTAGTGGGATTGTTAAATGGTACAACCATTTTATAAGGCAGTTTGGAGCTTCCTCAAAAAGCTGAGCATAGTAATCCCATATGACCCAGCTATCCCACTAGTTAGAATATAACCTAAGAATACAAGAACTGAGGCACAAACAGAGATTTCTACACTATTGTTCATAACATCATTATTCACCATTGTAAGAACATGGAAACAGCCAAAATGTCCAACCCCAAATTAATGGCTTGAGAAATTATGGTACATTCACACAATGGAATATTATGAAGCATGCAGGAGCAATAGATTACTTTGTAAATTATTAACTAACTTGGGAGAGACTGAAGAGCATTATGCTCAGTGAACTAACTCAGTCACATAAGAATAAACATGGTATAAAATCATTATTGTAGAATGTGTATAAGGATCCAGTAAGGGTGGGAGATGTTGGAAGCACAGGGATGAGAATATGCAGGGCAAGAGGGTAGATTAAACATCAGGTTGTGCAATCTAATGGGAGGGAGGGAAATTGAAAGAATTTGTTCTTTAAAACAATGTATTTGAATTTTGTAAATTGTTGTTGTTATGTGCCATCGAGTCACTTGAGACTCATAGCAACCCTATGTACAAGATCCCTAAACGCCGTTCTATACTATGCCAACCTAGCCATCTCAAACGTACTCATTCCCACCACTCCAGTCACACAATTGATCCATCTCATCGACGGTATTCCTCCCTGTGCCGTCCCTCCACTCTCCCAAACATGATGTCCCTCTCCAAGGACCATTCCCTCCTTGCAACATGCCCTAAGTATGTCAGATGAAGTTTCAGAATCCTTGACTCCAAGGAGCATTCCTGCTGCACCCTCTCTAGGACAAACCTGTTTATTCTTCTAGCAGTCCATGGTATATTCAACACTTATCTCCAGCACCACATCTCAAAGGCATCAATTTTCTTTCTATTATTCTTTTTCACTGTCCAGCTCTCTGATGCTTACCACGTAATTGCAAAGACTATAGCCTGGATCAGGCGCACCTTAGTCTCCAGCCTGACGTCATTGCTCTTTAATACTCTGGAGAGGTCCCTGACAGCTGACTTTCCCAATGCAATTCATCTCCTGATTTCCTGGCTGCTGCTACCAAGAGTGTTGACTCCGGAACCAAGCAAACTAAAACTGTTAACTATCTCAGTCTTTTCACCATCCATACTGATGCTGCCAATTGGTCCAGTGGTAAGAATCTTTTTCTTGATATTGAACTTCAATCCATATTGAAGACTGCAGTCCTTGACCTTCTGTAGCAAGCACCTCAGGTCCTCCTCAGTTTCAGCAAGCAGGGTTGTGTCACCGGCATAACACAGGTTTTTGATGATTCTTCCACCAATCTTGATGTCACATTCCTGCTCGTACAGCCCAGCGTCTCAGATGATCTGTTCTGCATACAGATTGAAAAGGTATGGAGACAAAATACATCCCTGACGGACCCCTTTCTTGATTTTGAACCATCCAGTGTCTCCCTGCTCGGTTCTGACGACTGCCTTTTGGTCCAAGTATAGGTTTTGCAGTAGCACAATCAAATGTTCTGGAATTCCCATTCTTCTCAGAGTCAGCCATAGCTAGTTGTGATCCACACAGTCTAAAGCCCTTGCATAATCAATGAAGCACAGATAGACATTCTTCTGGTATTCTCTGCTTTCTGCGAAGATCCATCTAACATAAGCTATAATATCCCTAGTACCAAGACCTCTTCTAAGTCCAGCCTGCACATCTGGCAGTTCTCTGTTGACATATTGTCCCAAACGTTTTGGGATAATTTTCAGCAGAATTTTGCTTGCATGAGATATCGATGATATTGTTTGATAATTTTCACATTCCGTTTGGTCACCTTCTTTGGAATGGGAACAAATATCAATCTCTTCCAGTCAGTTGGCCAGCTGGCCGTCCTCCAGATTGCCTGGTACTACTTAGTGAGCACATCCAGGGCAGTGTCTGTTTGTTGAAAGAAATCAATTGGTATGCCATCCACTCCTGGAGCCTTGATTTTTGCCAATTTCTTCAGAACAATTTGAATTTCCTCCTTCATCACCATAGGCTCTTGCTCATATGTTATTTCATGAAATTGCTCTGTGTCAGCCAATTCCTTCTGATACAGTGATTCTGGGTACTCCTTCCATCTTTTTTTGATACTTCCAGATCATTCAACATTCTACCCAAACTAACTTTAAGTATTGCCACCCATGGCTTGAATTTGTTTTCCAACTCCTTCAGCTTAAGAAACACTGTGCGAGTCCAGCCCTTTTGATTTTCTGACTCCAGTTCTCCGCACATTTCATTATAGTATCTTGCTTTGCCGTCCAGAGCTGCCTTTTGAAATTTTCTATCAAACGCACCTTAGTCTCCAGAGAGACACCATTGCTCTTCAGTACTCAGTGGTTAGGAAGGCCATTTTGAACAATAAACCCTTAATTCAACAACATCATTTTACCACTGTCCATTAACACCTCAGCTACTTTGAGTCAATGGCCATCAGTTACCAGTTGAGTATATGGATTGGGGCAGACGTAATAGACACAGACACCCTTGGTAAGTTGATGGTCAAATTAGTAATTGTGCCAAACCTTTTCCCCAGTCCATTCATATTCCAGACACTTTATAATTACCACAATAGGGTAGAAATTATTGAGATAGGCTTTATAAATAGAGATGATATGTCAATGTGAATGTTGGTTAAAATGAGTCAAATATTTAGTGCAAGCTCTCAACACAAGTAACTACTATACCTGCACAGCTAGTGGACCACAACATAGTTGGTTCATTTTCCTCTCAGTTGGGACACAGATCCAATAGGAATGCACTGCATGATGACTCTGTACCACGGCAAGGATGCTTGGGGAAATAGCACTTGCGGAAGCTTGTCTTGTTCTTCTCTGAATTGCAGAAGTCAGATCTGAGAGCTGTCCCCTCATTTTCCATGAGGTGGCCTCTAAAGGCAGAGAGAAGGATTTAAAGTGCCTGTGCCCATTAGTTTGCCTATCAGTGGCAATTATTCAGCCCCCAGAGAACCCTGGGCAGATGCCTGGTGGTATTTTGAAAAAGGGAACCCCTGGGATTTACTGAAGTCTGATTTAACTAGGACATGTGCTATGGTCCATGTGGAAATTCCTTTAGCCTTAGCCTTTTGAGAGAGGTGAGAGCATAGTAGAAAACTCTGGACACAGGGATCTATTCCTGGATGTGTTGATTCACATATTTATATTAACTCCATTAAAGTTCCTAATGGATTTAAGGCTAGAATCAGATATAAATAGGGTTTGAGACTGCACTATTCTAGAGGTCTATAATAAATTTAAAAAAGAAATAGATTGGATTAATTATGCTTATTATAACTAACAAAAGTTTATAAACTACACTTGAGATGAATTACGAGTTGTAGCTAGCCCATCAAGGTATCACTAGTTGGCTGGTCTGGGAAAACAAAATCGTATTAGACATGAAGTTAGCAAAAAAGGGAGTTGTATGAGGAAGTCTGGTGGCCCAGTGGTAAGAACCTACACTGTAATCTTGAAGGAATGTAGTTTGCATCCACCAGCTGCTCTGTAGGAGAAGTATGGGCAGTCTTTTCCCATACAATATACTGCTTTTGAAAACCCACTGCAGGGTGAGCTATGAATCAGTTCCAATTTGACAGCACAAAACAATAACAACAATATGTGTGATGTTAGGAGGAAAGTGTTGTGTCCGTGATGGAACCATAAAAAAAGTCCTGTGAGAATTAAACACCCTGCCCACAAACTAACAGACAATGCAGGAGTCAGTGACCCATATATTACTAGTGGGAAGGGTGATTTGAAAGTTGTAAAATATGACTGCCTTTATCCTCACTTCTCTCATAGTAGTAGCTAGAATCTTGGCCATGATTTGGTATTGAATCATGCCTCACTCCCTAAGAAAAAGAGTGTTAAAAGACACTAGAAAATACTCAGAGGTACAGGTGAAGAGAAAATCAACAAGTATGGGGGTGGGGAAGGGAGTGGATTTATAAGAAACAGACTTTGATTGGCCCATCTTCAGAGCAGGGAAAATAAAATCTATGGTAATGAGTCATTGGAAGACCCCAAAGACAAATAAATTGGTAACTGATATGATAAGTTAAAAATCCTGTGGAATGTGTACACAAACAAGAAAAGGGGTAAAATGGTGAGGCCGGGGTTATCAAAGGACAGATAAAACCTAGGTAACATGCAAGAAAGAATTTACACCCACAGAGTTAGTACTTAGCCTTAGTATTCAGCTAATTAGGAACGAGGGCACAGATGTGATGTAGGAGATAAAAACACTTGGTGGCCTGTGGATGGTCAGACTGCTTCTTTGCCTGGGCCTCAACACCTGACTTGGCAAAATCACATTGTAAAGTCTAATTCTCCCTAAACTGTATTTGGACTGAATTTCTCAAACACTTGTCAGGGTAATATCATGGGCAACTTATCAGCAAATTCCTACAAGCTATAAGGTCTCTAGAACACATCATTCCCAAACAGTGAAACATCCCCTAGTGAGGGGGACATACTGATCCACAAGTTGTGAAGAGGAGCTGAGACAGTGCCCTGGGTATAACAGTGTGTTTACATTGCTAGTGTACTTATGAAACAATGTGATCTAAGTGTTAGTACAATAACTGGCACACAGAAATAATTCTGCACATGTTAGCAATTTTAGTTTTGAACAAATTCTGGGAAATATTCTGAGCACGGAAGATTTCCTCTCATCATGACAAAATTATTTAAAATATAAAACATTTAAAAATGCAGATGACTCTAACATTTTAACATTATATGAGTTCAAATTTTAGATTTACTATATAGAAATGAGATTTTTGGTATTTTGCATAGTAATTTAGAATTTCACTTTCTAATTGTGCAAACCAATATAAAATAATTTTTTTCAAAAATGTAAAAAGAAAAAATGCCAAATACTGAAACTACAGATTTAGGCTACTAAAAAATCTGCCCTTAAGAATTTAGAACTATATTATAAATTTATATTGCAACAGGCAAAAGAGCAAATAAAATATGCTAAAAAGAATGTCCTTTTAGTATAAGAAGGAAGGTTTTGGCTTCCTTATTAAATTTAAATCCTTTAACTCTTATTGTTTGCCGCCACTCTGCAATCTTAGTCATTCTCTCTATTATATGATAATAGTTTCCCTCTAGATGGTTCACCTCTGAACAGCAACGTTCAACTAATGCAGGAATTGTTGTTGTTTAGGTGCTTTGGAGTCCATTATAACTTTTAGTGACCCTACGAACAACAGATTCAAACCCCAACCTATCCTATGCCATTCTCCTAATTCCTGACACATTTGAAGCCATTACTGCAGTTACTGTGTCAAGGTATCTGACTTAGTGTTTTCCTCTTTCACCTAGCCTCCATCTTTCCAAACATGATGACCTTTTTTAAGGTATAACCTCTCCCAACAATATGCTGAAAATACATGTGATGGATGAAGTTTTGTCATCTTTGCCTCCAATGAGCAATCTGGCTGCACTTTATCCAAGACGGATATGTTTATTCTTTTCATAAAATATGGAATATTCAGTATTTTTATTTATCACAAGAGTTCAAAGGCTTCAATTCTTCCATCATCCTCATTCACTGTCCGGCTCTCAGATGTACAGAAAGTGATTGAAAAGTCCATAGCCTGAATCAGGCATACCTTTGTCCTTAAAATGACATCATTGTACCTCAACAATTTGAAGATGTCCATGACTATGGACTTTCCCAATGTAATACATTTATTTCCTGACTGATTATACTAAGGATGTTGATTGTGGATTCCAGTAAAATGAAATCATTTACAATTTCAGTATCTTCTCCATGTAACGTGATGATGCCTATTGGCCCAGTTGTGAGAATTTGTTCTCTAGATGTTGAGATGTAACTTGAAAAAGTTCAAATTGAAGCTGAAGAAAATGAAAACAAATCCACAAGAAAAAAATCTTGACTCTATCCCACCTGAATTAAAGAGCATCCTAAAAATAGGGTTGAAGCATTGAACATCAATGATCAAAGACCAAATGAGCTGTTGGATGATATCAAGGATATCTTTTATGAAGAGAGCAAAAAGGTCATTACAGAGTCGGAGGAGAAAGAAAAAATAAAAATGGATGACTGAGTGATTCTGAAGATTGCACTAGAGCATTGAAAAGCCATGATGCTAAAATAAAAGAGCTGAACAAAATATTTTCCCAGGCAGCTGGAAAACCAAATAGTGCAATGGAATGATTAGATATCTGGAACTGGAGAATTAAAAAGGAAGAACTCAACTGGCATTTTTCAAGCTGAGAGATTTAAAAATAAATTCAGCTTACTGCAATACTGAGAGATGCTATCATTAAAATCTTGAATGATCCAGGAAGAATCAAAAGAAGATGGAGAGAATACACAGAATCATTGTACCAAAAAGAATTGGTCTATACTGAAATCTGCATATATATCAAGAAAGTATGGAGACAAAACATATCTGACACACTTCTGATTTTGAATTATGAAGTGTTTCCTTGCTTCATTCTGAGGACTGCTTCCTGGTTTGAATATAGTTTTCTCAAGAGCACAATCAAGTGTTCTGGGATTCCTATTCTTCTCAAGGTTAGCCACAATTTGTTGTGATCCACATAATTGGGAGGCTGAGACCTATGAGAAAGAATGTGGCATCAGGATTGGAGAAAGACTCATCAACATCCTATGTTATGCAGATGACACAAGTTTGATTGCTGAATTCGAGGAAAACCTGAAGCACTTGCTGCAGGAGCTCAAGGACTGTAGTCTTCAATATGAATTGAAGATCAACATCAAGATTCTCATCACTAGGCCAATTGGCAGCACCATGATAGGTAGAGATTGAAGCTGTTAACAATAACAGGTTGCTTGGCTTCACAATCAACACACTTGGCATCAGCACTTAGGAAATCAAAAGACAAATTGCATTAGGAAAAATCTGCTGACAGGGACCTCTCCAGAGTCCTGAAGAGCAAGATGTCAGTATACAGATGAAGGTGTGCCTGCCCCAGGCCTTGGTCTTCACAATTACATGCTATGTATCAGAGAGTTAGATAATGACTAAAGATGATAACAGAATAACCAATACCTTTGAGTTGTGGTGCTAGAGAAGAGAATTGAACATACCATGGACTGCCAAGAAAACAAATATGTCTGTCTTGGAGAGGATGAAACCACGTTTCTTCTTGATGACTAGGATTTTGAAGCTCAGGCTCACATACTTTGGGCACATAGCCAGGAAGGATGAGTCCTTGAAGAAGGACATCATGCTTGGAAGGGTGGAGGAACAGCACAGGAGAGGAAGACCTCAGATGAGATGGATTGATATAATAACTGGGGCACTGGAAGTAGGTGTGTTGGAGTCAGTGAGACTGGCTTAGGACCAGTCTGGCTTCAGAGCTGTTGTACATAGAGTCACTATGAGTCACAGGTGACTCAACAGCACATAACAACAACAATACTGAAATATTTTAGGAAACATCATATGCTCCATAGCCATGAATAATGAAGAAAGAAGTTCAAGCTGCATTGAAGACATTAGCAAAAAAGGACCCCAAGAATTGTTGGGATACCAATTGAACATTTCAACCAACAGAAGCAGCCCTAATACATTTTCACCAGTCTATGCCACTAAATTTAGAGAAGAGCTGCTTTGCTGACTTAGAATATATAGGTATCTGTTCCTATTACCAAGAAAGGTAATACAACAGAATATGGGAATTATTAAACAATATCACTTGGAAGCAAAATATTGCTAACGATCATCCAAAAATAGCTAGAGTTGTATACTGATAGAGAATTATCACAAGTTCAAGCTACGTTTAGAAGAGGCCATGGTATCAGGGATATTATAGCTAATGTAAGTTGGATCCTGTCTGAATGCCAAAAGAATGTGTGTTTCTGTTTTATTGACTATAAAAAAGCATTTGACTGTGTCACTAATTGAAACTAAAGCTAAATTGAGAAAAATGGAAATCCCAGAACATTCAGTTGTGTGCATGTGAACTTTATTTATATAAAGTTCACCATCAGGATGAGAAAAAGACTCATCAACAATGTTAGGCAATCTGCATTGGGCAGATGACATAATCTTGCTTGCTGAAAGTGAAAGGAAATAGAAGTGCTTTTGGCAGAAAGTAAAATTCTAAAATGGTCAATGCAGCCATTACAAAACCTGAAAACACAATTTCAATGAGTAGCCTAGGTATCCCCGGATGTTTCTTGTAACTCTGCTAGGAGATTTCAAGTACAATGCAAGAGACTCCTGTATGCCCTTCTAGGGAGCAGCCATCTTGAAGGAGTGCGTTCTGTGATCACGTGGGCTCAGGTCGAGGTGGTTGTCTTTAGGAGCACACATTTGTTTTGTTCGTACGGCGTGATCTCCACAAAACCCAACAGCAGCCATCTTGAAAGAAAAACTGTGCTTGTGCTTAATTATATTAATCCCTCCCACAAGAGCCAATCCTAGAAATCATCTCCTCCTTTCATGAATGAACATCACTATCTTGCATTTCAACAGGCTAACTTAAAAATCTCACCTTCCCTGTGAAAAAACATGATGTTCTTTTTCATCTGCAGAGACTGTAAAGGATGCCATCTTTCCTTGTTTGTTGAGACATGACTTGATGACATCTTCATCTTCCATGTCTTCCTTTGCAAATTATTTCTTCTAATAAATCTCTTTTTTCTTTCATAGAGCAGCACAGTCTTCTGTGTTGTTTTTTGTTTGTTTGTTTTTCTTAAACGCTAGGAGAAGAGCACAAATGTTAAAAAGAGCAGTCACATTTCGGGGCATTATTGTCGTTATATGCTGTTCAATCTACTACAGCTCATAGCGACCCTATGCACAATATCTCTGAATCAGGCTCTAGTTTGAGCCACTGTCACAATCTCCGATATACTTACCCTCATAACCCCAGTTATTGAGTCAATTAATCTGATCTGTGGTCTTCTTTGCCTTCACTGTTCCTCGATCCTTCCAAACATAATATCCTTCTTCAAAGACTGATTCTCCCTGGATACATGACAAAAGTATATGAGACAGAGTGCAAAAATCCTTACCTCCAAGGAACAGCTTTGTTTCACCGTTTCCAGGATGTATCTGTTCATTTTCTTGCCAGTTGATGGTACGTTTAATACTCTTCTCCAGCACCACAACTCAAAGGCATCAAGTCTTCTTCTGTTATACTTGGTCATGGTCCAGATCTCTGATTCATAGCAAATAATTGTAAAGACCATGGCCTGAACCAGGCACACTTAGTCACTAGGCTTACATCCTTGCTCTTCAGCACTCCCGAGAGGTCCCTGACAGCAGATTTTTCCTTCCTAACTGCTGGTGTTAAAAATGTTGATTGTGGAATCAAGCAAGCCAAAATTGTTAACAACTTTAATCTCTTCTCCTTATATGTGATGCTGCCAATGGACTCCATAGTGAGAATCTTCCTTTTCTTGATGTTGTGCTTCAATCCATATTGAAGACTACAGTCCTTGATACTCTGCAGCAAATGCTTCACGACTTCCTTTTTCTCAGCAAGAAAGGTTGTGTCATCTGCATAATGCAGGTTGCTTATGAGTCTTACTCCAATCTAATTCCTTCTCATAAAGTCCAGTCTCTCAAATGATCTGTTCTGCATACAGATTGAAAAAGTATGGAGACAGGACACATCCCTGATACACTCTTTTTCTGATTTTGAACCATGTGGTGTTTCCTTGTTCTGTTCTAACAATTGCCTCCTGGTCCAACTAGAGGTTTCACATGAGCACAGTCAAGTTCTTAGAGAGGTGACTATAATACATTTGAAGTCTAGTTTGTGTCAAGAGACATATCTCCATTTACTTGGTCCTTTAATTTTCATAGAACCCAGTAAATTCAGTACTCATAGATCAGTTATTTTTCTCCTGATGCTTAGGCTGCTTTGATTTTACTTCATAATTGTGATTGAAGACATTCTATGAATTAAAAGGATTTGGAAAGAAATTATACACATAAGCCAGTAGGGAGCAAACCTTACAGATTATATCATATACTCTTAGAATTTCACAAGAATGTAAGTTTAGAATCACTCAACTTATATAGCTATTTTTATAACAGGAAATTGAAAATAACTATAAACAAAATATATGCTAACATAAGTAGTTGTATTTGGACAGTGTCAAGAAATTCCTCTATTCATTTTCTACTGTGACTAAAACGATCATTGAAAAAGCTCTGCTTCTCATCACTCTTAATAACTCATATCCAGGTGTATATACAGTTTTCTTAAGATCTCTAATCCTAAAATAGAAATGTATTCATGCTTTAATCTCTTCCTCATGTGTTAAATTCAGAAGTAACTGAACCATTATTTTTAAAAAAGGAATTCAGGTGAGTCTCTCTCTCTCTCTCTCTCTCTCTCTCTCTCTCTCTCTCTCTCGCATTGCCAGGTAGTCAGAACCACTTCTTAGAGAACTCTCTAGGGAGTTTGCAGAGGCTCTGAATCACATGGGAAAAATTTGTCAATCTTTCTCCCTTGGGGTAAATAGTGACTCTAAACCACCTACTTTTTTGTTAGTGGCACAACTCTTTACCCATTAGGACACTGCTGTTGTTGTGTACTGTTGAGTCAGAACTGACCCATAGCTGACCCTCCAGCAGATTTTCAAAGACAGTCGCACAGAAGGAGATTGCCCATCCTTCTACTTCAAAGCAACTGGTGATTTGAACCATGTGCCTTTGGGATTGCAGCTTGGTTGCACCATTAGGCCACCAGAGGTCCCTATTAGGATGTTGCTGTAGTTGGTGTTGTTGTGTGACTGTGGAGTCACTTGCAACTCATATCGACCCTATGTACGACAGCTCTGAAGCCTGCTCTGTCCTGAGCCAATTTACTGACTTTGACACATCTACTCCCATTGCTCCAGTTTACTGTATCAATACTTCTCATCTGGGGTCTTCCTCTTCTGCTCTCTCCCTCCACCCTTCTGAGTATGTTATCCTTCTCCACGGACCGGTCCCTCCTGGCTACATGCCCAAAGTATGTGAGATGGAGCTTCAAAATCCTAGCACCCAAGAAGAAACTTGGTTTCATCCTCTCCAAAACAGATCTATTTGTTTTCTGAGAGCTCCCTAATAGTAAAGTCACATATGTAATTCAGTACTACCCCTGGTGGCTGATGTTACCTGGAAAAACCCATAGCTGCTTCAAGAAAAAAAAAAATGTAGAAAATGTTGAAGAAAATTAGTTAACATTAAACTTCATTACCACACATTTGAGGAATGGAGCTTCATAAAAGCAGAATAACAAACTCAACAAATAAAATTTGCACTCAAAGGTAACCTAGTTAGTAGAGCAAATATTGGGCTTAATTATATTAATGTTCATCTAAACATGCAAGAGATTAGTAAATGGAAATATGCTTCTGGTGGAAAAGCCAATTAACGTTCTCAGACTCTGTGTGTGTGTGTGTGTGTGTGTGTGTGTGCGCGCGCGCGCACGCACGCACATGCACTCACACACGCGTGCATGTGGAGGTTGGTGGGGAAAGAGGTAAGGGGGTGAGGGTTTGAAATATTGTCTTATCAATCTAAAAGAAACCTTCACAGAAAACGGTAGACCATATTTCAATCTCATCAAGTGCAATTAGGGTGCTCTAGAAAGGCAAGGATAGTCAAACTTTGTCTTTTATACTTAGGGCATATTGTCAGAAAGGGCCAGTCCTTGGGAAATGACATCATGCTGGGAAAGGTGGGGAGGCAGAGAAACGAAGACACTCGACTTTCTGGATTGACATAGTTATACAACAATGAACTGAAGTGAATTAGAGATAGTGCGGATGGTGTGGAATAGGGTAAGATTCAGACCTCTTGTTCCCAGGGTCGCTGTCAGTCTCAGTTAACCCAAAAACTCCTAACAAAAATGACAAGAGAAACCACCAGACTTTAGCCTTTTCCCTCCTTATTATTATTTTTTATACTTAGTTCCTTTTATTCTCAAGTTTTTCCATTGTTTGCTTTCTTTTGTTTGCTTGTCTTTATTCCCTCTTGAGATGGATATTATCATTCATTAGAAGATCTCATAAATTTACATGATTTACTTTCCCTCTGTGAGCTATACTTTAGGCTCTCACTATTACTCTATATTCTGAATGTATGAATAAAGAAAGGCTAAATATAGTCAATTAGATTCCAGTGGTTTAGGTCAAACACTCCTCTACTTCCTGTGAATACAACACAATGATCTAACTCTCAGATGTCAGTCTCAAGTTTAGTAATCATTATATTTCTCTATTCTAACTTGCTTTCTTATGGACTTTGCTTCCTCTACAGCCCTTTTAGGTAATTCATAAAACACAGACTCTACTTGCAGATTAATTCTCAAAAATGAACTAATTAAACCTCTTTTTATTTAGTGCTCTGATTCTACAAAATCCATGTCATTTGATAAAGATCTTTATTCTTGACCCACAGACCCCCATTCCTAGTCTTCTCAATGCAGATGAAGATTTCATTAGTATTCTTCCTCCTTCGAATCACCTGCTTTCACTGCGGGGTTTGCAGTAATTACAAAGATCACATTTTCAACATTGACATTTAAAACATTTCAACATTTCAATATTGAAACACCTCCTTATTCACCTTAACCTCCCACCTTTCTACCATTTTCACAACAACTTTGTTTTCTCTGGTTTCTGTCTTAGGGATCTAATGCTCCTTTAGCAGAAATACTATAATCAAGTGGCATTAATGAACCAAAAGTTATTATCTAAGTTTAGGGTTCAGGATGTGATGTCTTAACTAAGACTGTTACTTCTAGGGGATAGCTTTTACCCTCTCAGCTTCTAGAAAAAGGTCTTCATCTTGCTTGGCATCTCTCTCCAGCTATCTTCTTACGCTTTAATAAATCAAAAGAGAATGACTTAAAAGTCACACTACAAAGCTATATTCAATCTCTGTAGATGTTCATTGAAATTAAAAAAATAAAAATAAAAAAATTAAAAAACAAAACAAAACTATATTCAAGCAAGGATGAAGACTTAGATGAAATGAACAAATACTTTAGAAAGGCACAGTGTACCTAAACTGATGCAGACTGAAATTGAACACCTGAGCATACCCATTATGAAAAAAAAAAATTTAAAGGGTAACAAAAGAACTTCCAACCAAAAAAAGCCCTGGACCAGATGGTTTTACAAGTAAATTCTATCAAACATTCAGAGAAGAACTGTCACCAATTCTATGATAAATAGGGGATAAATAATGTACACTGCATTGAAACAGATGAGGGGGGGAAACCGCTTAAAAGGAATATATGATTAGTTATTATTTGCATGATAACAGTTCAGAATAAGAGCTGGACTGGTTTGGGGGTGGGGAATTATACACCAATGAAAGAATTTTTTGCTCAAAGAGAAAAGCAAACTGGGGTAGGTGGGTTGGACAGAGAGGAAAAAAAATGTGCAATAATGAATGAACGGAATTACAAGTTGTCTATAAATTTTCATGAAAAATAAAATGTTGAATGGGAGCTATTTGTAACCATCAGGAACTTTAATGAGTAGCTCTGGTGACATAGCCCATAGGGAGCTGTGTTTTGAAGGCAAAGGCCAGCATCTCTAGTAATTCAAATGCATCAGTGGTTCTTTGGGAGAAATATGTGAAATCTCTTCTCCTTCAACTGACAGCCTCAGACACCCAACAAAGGGACAGCAATGAGTCAGTTCCAACTCAATCACAATGAACTTTTTAGTTTGAGGAGGCTTCATAATGAGACATGAATAAAATGTAATCCCAGAGCTAAAAACAAAAACAAAAAAACAGCACAACTCACACTATGAGGAAGAGAAAAGAAAGCCATAAGAAAAATCATATTAGGAGTTGGAAGGTGAAAAGTTCAAGAGCCAGAGTCTGGGTTCTCGGTATAAGGTTGGGGCTCAAGGACACTGTTGGGGACATCTGCTAGTCTCATCTCCTTAGCTCACTTGGGTTCTACTCCACCAGCTGCTCCTTGGGGGGAAAGACCATCTACTCCCATAAGATTTATAGCTTTGAATTCTAGGAGAGATCAGCATGAATCAAGATTCACTTAGTGGTCACGGGATGGATTTGCTATTATTTTACAAAAAGTATTCATCTTTTTTTTTTTTAACAAATACTTTCTTTTGGAAAGAGTTAAGGAGATTTACAGGTTGACCATAAAAAGAAAAGGTGAAAAAGAAAAGAAAAAAAAAGACACACTACACTAATCCTGTCTCACTAATGGAACAAAGACAATCCATTACTAGATCATATTATATTCATAGACATGTTCCTTTTATTGGTGGGCGGTTCCTTGGAGGCAAGAATTCTCAGGCTCCATCTAACATACTTTGGACATGTTGTAAGGAGGGACTGGTCCTTGAAGAGGGACATCATGCTTGGTAGGGTGGAGGGTCAGCACAGGAGGGGAAGGCCCCCTATGAGGTGGATTGATTCAGTGACTGAGGCAATCGGGATGGGTGTGTCGGAGACAGTGCGATTGGCACAGGACAGAGCAGAGTTTAGGACCATTGTATATAGGGTCGCTATGAGTCACAAGCGACTCGATGGCACATAACAACAACAATAATGTTAATTTGCCTTGTTCAGACAATAGCTTCTTGGTCTAGGTATAACTTTCACATGAGCACATTAAGTGTTCTGTTATTCCCATTCTCCTCAATGTTAGCCATAATTTCTTATGATCTACTCAGTCAAATATCTTTGAAGAGTCAACTAAACATATATAGACATTCTTCTGGTGTTTTTTTACTTTCATCCAAGATCCACCTAACCTTAACAATGATATCCCTCATGCCACAGTGCCTTTCAAATCCAGCCTGAATTTCCAACGGTTCTCTTTCAATGGAATATTCTCCTCCAGTGATATTTACAACCTCTGAAAACTCCCTGGACAGTCATCTATGAGTTGGCTCTGACTTAAAGGCACATAACAAGAAGAGAGTGTACAAGATTCTTTACTAACAGCAATGAAAAGGTATCAATTATTTTCCTTATTCATTGTGACACTTTCATTTATATATATATGTTGTTGAACCAACTCATAACTGACCCTCCATTGGGTTTTCAGCGGCAGTAAATTACATGTTGAATTACAAAAAGTGCAGCCAGCATACTGATTGGAGGTAAGGATGGTGAAGCTTAGTCTCATTTACTTTGGACATTTGCTAGGAAAGTCTATTCTTTGGACAAAGGAAATCATGCTGGGAAAGGTGGAGGATCAGCAGAGGAGAGGGAGATCTTCAACAAATGAATTGACATAGTGACAGCAACAATGGGTCCAAGTGTGTCAGAGATGCTGATGAGGTTGGCACAAGATAGGACAGGGTTCTGATTTCCTTTCCATAGGGTCACTATGAGTAGTATTGACTCGACATCACTCAATAACAACAACAGATTACATAGAAGGAAATTATCCATATTTCTTCCATGAAAACACTGTTGTTGTTGATTACCTTTGAGTGAAGCACGACTCATAGGACCCTATGAACAAAAGTCCTGAAGCCCCTCTACATCTATCAACATTTATCAAAGTTCACAGAGTTTCTGGAGTCATGTTTTTTAGGAAGTAGATGGCATTCCTGCTTCTTCCAAGCCTGTCATAGTATGTTATTGTTGCTATGTGCCATTGAGTCACCTGCAATGTATAGTGACTTTATGTACAATAGCTCTGAACCCTTCCCTTTCCTGAGCCGATCTCACTAATTCTAACACAACAACCCCTATCGTCCCAGTTTACTGTATCAATCCATCTCATCCCAGGTCTTCCTCTCCTACGTTGTCCATCTACCCTTCCAAGCATGGTATCTTTCTTCAAAGACCAATCTCTCCTGGCCATGTAGTAATGCGAAGCTTCAAAATCCTGTCCTCCAAGGAGAGATTGGATTCACCCTCTCCAAGACAGACCTATTTGTTTTCTTAGCAGTCCATTGTCTGTTCAAGACTCTTCTCCAGCACTACAATTCCAAGGCATCTTATTCTTCTTCTGTCATCCTTAGTCAATATTTAACTCTCTGAAGCATAACAAGCAATTGAGAAAACAATGCTTGGATTAGGCAAACGTTTGTATCTAGACTGACATCGTCTGTTAGATTAAAACCATGTGTCCTTGGGTTGATAGTACAGCTCCTTACCATTGAACCACCAGAGCTCCCACGCATATAAGACAATTGAAAATACCATACCTTAAGTCTTCCTTGTTCTTTTGTACTTTAAAAAGGCCCTTGGTAGCAGTTTTACACAATGCAATATTGTGAGGGGGTAATTCAATTCATAACTGCCTCATTGAGAATTTTAAATAACTGTTCTCATTAGGATCAGTGTCTTAATGGTTTCATTTTGCTCTATATTCAGCTTTGATTGTATTTTTGTGATCTCAGTAATTGCCCCTATCATGATGTACCAAACTATTCTCTATATTCCACTGGGGCAAATGAACATTGTTCAAGTAAACCACAGCCAATATATGTTCATAAATATAAGTGCTGTTTAAACTTTGAAGTACATATTCCTATTCAGCTAATTGTTCTATTTTTCCATACCAACAATTTCGGACTCCTGCTTTCGACTGAGATCCAAGTCTCTACTTCACCATACTCAGCAGACTCAGAAGCCTCTTATTTCATATGGAAAAAGAAAACCAGCATTTTGTAACTCCCTCAACCTCCTACCACTAAATTTAAATAGCTTCCTGAATCTTCAGCCATCCTCCTTTCAGCTGTTAAAATAGAGGAAGCATTCTTTCACAAGAGCCATTTAGAGCTCCCATTCTCTTTACATTTCCTCCACTTTTTAACCCACTTCAGTGTAATTTATTGCAGTGACTTGTTTGAAGTATCCCCACTACTTTAATAAAACTATGCTCTCTAAGGAAACTTATAGACATTTTAGATTATTAAAATATTTGAGTTTTCAGTGATTGTTTTTAATACATACTTTTAAATATTTTTCATACACATAATGCTTAATAATCTCATTTCCTGATTCTTTTCCCTTAAAGACCTTTAAATAGTTTCTTCTCTTCTTGCAATAAACAAGAAAGCAATAGAAAACAAATGTATCTTTAATAATATTTTACAAGTGGAAAGTGTCTTTTTAGTCTAGAAGGACAACTGAAAGACTTTCTTATCAGGTTGGAGTCCTTTGTCCTCTAGCCTAGAAGGACAATTGTGAAGAAGATTCTCTTGTAAGTTGTAATCCATTGTTGACAGTTGATGTTTGCTTCTCCGCATTAGAATGCGTAGTTGAGTATCATTTCCTTTCTGTTAATGTAATAAAAAGGCTGTCCACCTTTATTAAAGAAAACCTTTTCAGTAAGTAGGAGAGAAAATTTGAACTGTTGTAAATTTTAAAGCAAACTCCTATTAAGTTTTTATCTGAACCATAGATTTTCCTAACTTTGCATTTCATTTTCTTCATGACATGATGTGCTATATTCAAGTATTTTCCCCTGAGACAGTTCAGACCTAGAAAACCAGTTTTCCCTTAATGCAGACATCACAAGACTCAGGAATGCACCCTGAGTTAGCCTGGTCATTTGCAGGTGTTCAAACTAAGTCAGCTAAGCACTTCCATTGCCCTGTAAGTGACTCCTGTGTAACCTTTTAGAAAGCAGTCATCTTGAAAGGGCACATTCCCTGAGTACCTTACCAGAATGTATCATCTTGAATGAGGAATACCTCAAAACAACTATGATATATCATCTCAGCCCAGTAAGAATACTAAAATTTAACAGAGTAGCAAATAACAAGTGCTGGCAAGGTTGTGGAGAAACAGGAACCCTTATTCACTGTTGGTGGAAGTGTAAAATGGTGCAACCACTTATGAAAGGCAGTATGGCGTGTTATCAAAAAGTTGGAAATAGAAATACCATTTGACATAGCAATTCCACTACTGGGAATATACCCTAACGAAATAAAAACTTTCGCCCAAGCAGATATATGCACACCTATGTTTATTGCCACTTTGGTCACAATATTAAAGAGTTGGAAACAGCCCAAGTGCCCATTTACAAATGAATGGATTGAGAAGCTATGGTATATTCACACAATGGAATATTATGCAGCACTGAAGAACAAAGCACTCATGAAATATTAAACAAAATGGGTGAGTATGGAGGACAGTATGCTGAGTGAAATATCTCAGTCACAAAAAGACAAATAGAACAGGACTGATACGGGGATTGGGAGGAAACGAAGAAAGGAGAGGATAAGCAATGCTGCATTGAAACATACGAGGGAGGGAACTGTATAAAAGAAACATATGATTAGGTATTATTGGCATAACAAGAGTACAGAAGAAGAGCTGCTTAGTAAAGTGGATGGGGGGTGGGAGAAGCTAGAACTATAAAATATTTTTTCCCCAAAGAACAAAGCAAACTGGGGGGAGGGTGGACAGGGATGAAAATGTGCAACAATGAATGAGTGAATGGAAATTCAAGTTTTTGATAAACTTTTATTAAAATCTAATTTAAAAAAAAGAAAGGAAAACCTACAGTGCATGTCCTTTGATGACTAAATATTGATGTTGTTATTAGGTGTCAGTGAGTTGAATATGAGTCATAGCAGCCCTTTGAATAACAGATCTGAATCCTGTCCTATCCTGTGCCATCCCAATCCCCTCTGAACAATAGGTACTTGAACCAGTTGTTTCCGTTACTGTGCAAATCACTCTTGTTGAGGGCCTTTCCCTCTTCCACTGACTCTCCATTTTTTAAGCATGATATGTCTTTCCAAAGAAGAGCCTCTTCTAGCATGCCCAAATCAGTGAGATAAAGCATAAAACATTGTCTCACATAGCCAAACTGAATCTAACCCACATATATCCTACTAGAACCTTCTCTTGGTGAGACAGATTTGGGAAGCTCATATCCATTTATCTCCTATTTGCTAGCACATATAATAATAATTTTGCATTTCCTACCGCAATCCATCTCCAAGATTGGTTTTTCTGGTGGCAGACAGCATCTGGTGTTTTTTCCAGTAAGACTCTAACCCTGATCTCCCCACATGATCTCATCCATTTCCAGGAATTTAATCAATCAATATCCATAAACTGTATATTTCCTTATTTATATGAACAGCCAAAACTTTTTTGTCTGAGTTAGAGACCGGTAAAATTATTTGCATACTTGACTTTTGCTTTTGGATGTTTCAGAAGCATTTTAAAATCTGCATGGACAAAGCTAAATACAGTACTCTATTTGTTCCCAACCCCAAATTCTCCATACTCTATGGAAAATTTTATCTTAGCACATGATTTGAATTCACCAGTAGCTCCACAGGAGAAAGATGGACAGTATCCTGCTGTGTGGTTTACTGTCTCTGAAAATCCACTCATTGGTCAGCTTTGGGTAGGTTCCGACTCAACAACACAGAAAAACAACAATCTAAATGAGCTCTGATGGCTTGTTGCTATGTGTCATCAAGTTGCCTGCAACTCATAGTGACCAGCTATACAACAGCTCTAAAGCCTACCATGTTCTGAGCCAGTCTCAGTGACTCAAACACACCTATCCTCATTGTTCTAGGTGTTGTTGTTATATGCCATCAAGTCGCTTGTGACTCATAGCGACCCTATGTACAACAGCCCTAAACCCTGCTCTGTCCTGTGCCAATCACACTGCCTCTGACACACCCATCCCGATTACCCCAGTCACTGAATCAATCCACCTCATAGAGGGTCTTCCCCTCCTGTGCTGTCCCTCCATCCTCCCAAGAATGATGTCCCTCTCCAAGGACCTGTCCCTCCTTGCAACATGTCCAAAGTATGTCAGATGATCCTTGTCTCCAAGGAGAAGCCTGGTTTAACCCTCTCCAGGATGAATCTGTTTATTTTTTTGGCAGTCCAGGGTACATTCAATACTCCTCTCCAGCACAACAGCTCAAAGGCATCAATTCTCCTTCTATCCTTCCTAGTCATTGTCCAACTCTCTGATGCATAACAAGTGATTGCAAAGACCATAGCCTATATCAGATGCATCTTAGTCTCCAGGGTGACACCATTGCTCCTCAAAACCCTGGAGTGGTCCCTAACAACAGACTTTCCCATCACAATACATTTTTTAATTTCTTGGCTTCTGGTGCCAAGCGTGTTGACCGTGGCAACAAGCAAACTAAAGTTGTTAACAATCTAAGTCTCTTCACCATCTATCCTGATGCTGCCAATTGGCCCAGAGGGGATAATCTTTGTCTTCTTGACATTGAGCCTCAATCCATACTGAAGGCTGCAGTCCTTGACCCTCTGCATCAAGTATTTCAGGTCATCTTCACTTTCAGATGTGTCATCTGCATAATGCAGATTGTTAATAGATCTTCCACCAATCCTGATGTTGTTAATAGATCTTCCACCAATCCTGATGTTGTTAATAGATCTTCCACCAATCCTGACACCACACTTCTCCTCATAGAGCCCAGCCTCTCAGCTAATCTGTTCTGCATACAGGCTACAAAGGTATGGGGATAGGGCACATCCCTGGTGTACACCTTTCCCTATTGTTCCAGTTACTGTATAAATTTATCTGGGGTCTTCCTGTCCTGTGCTCTCACTCTACTCTTCTGAGCATGATCTCCTTCTCCAAGGATCTGTCCCTCCTGACCACATGCCCAGAGACTTTGAGATGGAGCTTCAAAATCCTATCCTGCAAGGAGAAACTTGGTTTCACCCTCTACAAAGCAGATCTATTTGCTTTCTTGGTGGTCCATCGTATGTTCAAAACTCTTCTCCAGCACCACAATTCAAAGGAATCAATTCTTCTTCTGTCATTCTTAGTCACAGTCCAACTCTGAGATGCATAGCAAGTGCTCTCTGAAGCATTTGCTTCAGAAGATCAAGGACGGTAGTCTTCAATGTGTACTGAAGTTCAACATCAAGAAGTCAACAGATTCTCACCACTTGGCCAACTGGAAGCACAGTGATAGATGGAGAAGAGATTGAGGTTAACAATTACAGCTTGTTTGGCTCCACCATGAACACTCTTGGCTCCACAGTCAGAAAATCAAAAGGCAAATTGTATTAGGAAAATCTGCTGTCAGAAACTTCTCCAGAATATTGAGAAGGAAAAATGTCAGCCTAGAGAGTAAGATGTGCCTGATCCAGGCCATAGTCTTCACATTACTTGCTTTACTGGTTAGTTAGTGGTAAGGAATTGCTCTTTTCAGTCTCATAGTGTGAGGCTTGACTGCACCATCTGCTCTGCAGGAGAAAAATTAACAATCTGCTCCTCAGAGATTTTAGTGTCTCTAAAACCATGCGGGTGGGTCAACTGTAAGTCAGGTCCACCTCGACAGTATATGGTAACAGTTAGTCCTAAATTGATAAATTTGGCAGCATCTATTGATACCTATTCAATCTGTATATTGAGCAAATAGATCATGAAGCTGGTCTCTATTAAGAAGAGTGTGGCATCAGAAATGGAGGAAGACTAATTAATAATCTGTGTTATATCGATAATGTAAATTTATTTGTTGAAAGTAAGGAGGATATGAAAAACCTGCTACAGAAGATCAAAGTCTAAAGCCTTTTGTATAGATTACATCTCAACATCAAGAAGACAAATACCCTCACCACCAGTGCAACAGTGAACATCATAATAGATGGAGAAAAGATTGAAGCTGTCAGTCATTTTCTTTTGTTTGGATCAACAATCAATAATCAACAACCCTGGGACCAGCAGTCAGGAAATAAGGAGATGTATTGCATTTGGCAAGTCTGCCGTCAGAGACCCCTCCAAAATACTTAAGAGAAATGTTGTCAGTTTGAAGACTAAGGTGTGCCTGATTCAGGCCATGGTCTTCTCTATCACCTGCTAAGCACCAGAGAGCTAGCCAATACATAAAGAATACTGAAGAATAATTTACTTATTTGAATTATGGTGCTAGAGAAAAGTACTGACTATCCCATGGACCGCCAAAAGAACAAACAGATATGTCCTGGAAAGGGTGTGGCCAGATTTCTCCTTGGAGGCAAGAATGAAAAAGCTTCACCTTTCATGCTTTGAACATACGGTGAGGCCAGGCTATTCCTTGGAAAGGGACATCATGGTTGGAATTATGAGGGTCAATAAAGGAGGGGAAGACCCTCAATGAGAAGGATTGACACTGTGACCTCAGCAATGGGCGTCAGTGTCCCAGATAGGGTGAGAAAGGCACAGCATATGATAGGTTTCAGAATGACTATTCATAGGGTCACTATGAGTCATACTCAACTTGACAGCACCTAACAACAACAATTGATTCCTGATAAGACTACCAGGTTAATACATCCTTTTCATTTTATTTCCTTTTTCCCTGGAAGTTGTCTCTAGCCATCATTTACTTGTCTTCTTCCTGAATTAATATAGTATCTTTACCTTTGTTTAAATATTTGTTCAGTAGATGACTTAATAATTCAAGAATTTAATTACTTTTTTCAATTATTACTGTTGAGGAAATATCTTCTCCACTTAGAAACTAACTCCTACTCTAAGTTTTGAGACATATTTTTCTTTTGATCCATAATAGATATTGTAGCCTTAAGGCCTCTTTGGAAAAGATCCTTTTCTTTATATTATGCAACCCCTGGGACTCCTTTAGGATTGGATCATCCAAGTTGTCTCTCTCATAATTTGTTAGAGTGTGAAGAGTGGAAGACACTGACTTTAATTCTTTGCAGTAGGATGGAGATACTCTTTGCCCAAAAAAGTGGCAATGCCAAACTATAGGATAAAAACTTTTCTTGTTTTCAGAAGAATAAACTTATTGCCATCAATTCATAACTGACCTTCCATTTAATTTCCAAGGCTATCAATTGCAGTTTTCTCTCATGAAGCCACTGTTATCTTAAACTATCTAAATCATGTGATGACAGGGGCAGAAGCAAAACTCCCTATAGACTACAAAACCAAAGGACCCTTGTAAAGGGTATTTAGGGAATAGAAATAGTGAAAAACGACCTCCCCAAGTAAGAACTAGTCCATAAAGAGGAAATAATACCCTACCACTCTTACACATAAGATTTAGTCCTTTTCATCATTGTCAGGATTTCCACATAGTTAGATATTCAAAGCTGATGCTTGTTTGACTTTCTGTTCATTCAATAGGGATACTGATATGCTCAATTCTACATTATTCTGCATTGTGGTGACTCAAGGTTGTACTAGCTCTAAAAATCCGAACTCATTGTCATATTGTTGGAATTAACTCATAGCTGACCCTCAGCAGATTTTCAGAATCTTTAAATCACATGAGATGAGATGAGATGAGATGAGATGAGATGAGATGAGATGAGATGAGATGAGATGAGATGAGATGAGATTGTCCATCTTTCTCCTGTGAAGCAGCTGGTTGTCTGAAACCATGTACAGTTAGTTTGGCAGTGCAACTCCTTACCAACTAGTTTTAGATTAAACAACTTGGAAAGCTCTGGTGGTACAGTCTGTATGAAGTTGCATTAACACAATGATCTTGGGTTTTGGGTGGCTTGAATCCACCATGTATTTGAGAAAAAAAGATGGGCAATCTGCTCCCATTTCTATTTGTTACTGTCAAGTTTAAACCAACTCATTCGTGATTGACCAGACAGTTTTCAAAGGAAGTACATCTAATGGGAGATTGCCAAACTTTCTCTCCCAGAACAGCTTCTGGATTTGAAATGCATTTGCAATGTGTGCCTTTGACCTGACAGTGCAACTCCTTGTCACTAAACCACTAGAACTCCCTCATAACTATTTACAGCTTTGGAAACCTGACAGAGGGTCACTGTGAATCAGAGCTGACTTGACAGCCCTGTGAACACCCTGACATTTTTTAAACCTTCCATCCTTCATCACATGCATATCCTGTGATTCTTTTTTCTATCCTTTCTTTATTTCTCCTTTTTGTTCTTTCCTTCTTCTTGTCCTGATTCTTAATATTTCTCTCTCTCATGTTTATGGTTAATTTTTCCAATTTTGATAGAGCTTTCAATATCTTGAGACAAAATATTGCTTGGGGTTTGTGTCCTTGATTTTTTTCCTGGACATTTTTGGCTCTGATATCTGCTAGTATGACTTTTATTTTGGAAGGAG
This sequence comes from Elephantulus edwardii, assembly GCF_000299155.1. NCBI lineage: Eukaryota > Metazoa > Chordata > Mammalia > Macroscelidea > Macroscelididae > Elephantulus > Elephantulus edwardii. The sequence continues at coordinate 6,754,165 of NW_006399887.1, forward strand.
GAGTGGCATGCACTTCTGTAATAGCTTGACTCCGGAAACCCTATGAACCTGGAGAGAGGATGAAAGACACCCAAGCGTCGAGTACTCTCCTTCATAGGGTTGCTACGAGTTGCCTGCGACTCAACGGCACTTAACAACAATAACATCAACATAGAGAGAGAGATCAGCTGGCCCAGTGGACAGAAAGCGATGCTACCAAGCCAAAGGTGGGTGACTTTTAGTTTGTGGCCCTCGGGCCTGTCTTTCATTGTTTTTATTCAGACATTCCTCTAGGTCATATAGCCCTGGTGTACAAGTTGCCGTACAGTGGTCACTTGTGGTTGCTGTGAGGCTAAACACTGTGACACTGATGTGTCAAATGCATTAATTGTTGGCTACCCAATGCGGACAGAGAGTGGGGTGGAGCTCCCCGATGAAAACAAGGTTGGAAAGAGGAGTGGCATCCACT
>NW_006399887.1:6755077-6758634 GCF_000299155.1 Elephantulus edwardii
AGAAGAATCAATGCCTTTGAATTGTGGCACTGGATAAGAATATTGACCATATCATGGACTGCAAGAGATCAGGTCTGTCCTATAGAGGATGAAGCCAAGGTAGTCCTTTGAGGCAAGGGTTTTGAAGATCCATTTCACATACTTTGGGCATATTTCCAGGAGGGACCAGGTTTTAGAGAAGGAAAATATGTTTGGACGGGTGGAGGAATAGTACTGGAAAGAGAGAGCCTAGTTAAGATGTATTGAAACAATAATTGGGGTAATGGTGGTAGGTATGTTAAAGGCATGAGAATGGCTTAGGATAGGGCAGGGTTCAGAGCAATTGGGCATAGAGTCGCTGTCAGTGGCAGTAGATGCAATGTCACTTAACAATATCAACATTGTTGTTTTAGGTGTTATAAGTTCTATGATTCATAGCAATCTTATGAACAAAATATCTGAGCCTTGCCCTGTCATATGCCATTATCACAATCTTTCATACTCCAGCTTTTTGTCGTAGTCTCTGCAACAATCATTTAATTACAAATATCGTCTCTTTCCCTGACTCTCTTTTCCAGGATGATGTATTCTTAAAGGGTTATTCTCTTGTAACAATATGCCCAAATTATGTGAGCTAAAGTTTGACCATTCTTGTCTGTGAGAAGAACTGTAGTTATACTTCCTCTAGGATAGAATTGTTTGTTCTTTTTACTGTCCGTGGTGTATTCAATCCTCTTATCCAACACCAAAATTTGAAGATATCAATTCTTCTTCAGTCTCCATTATTCATTGCTCGACTTCCAGATGAATATGAAGCAATGGAAAAGATCATGTCTTGGATTAGTCACATTTTTAGTCTTTAAACTAATTTCCTTGCTGTTTAGCACATTGAGAGGTCTTTAACAGCAGATCTTCCCAATGCAATATGTCTTTTGATTTCTTGACTACTGGTACCATGAGTGATATTGTGTATTCAAGTAAAATAAAATCGTTAGCAACATCAATATTTTGTTCATCTCTTATGGTGTTTCCTATTGGTCCAGTGATGAGGATTTTGGGTTTTTTCCATATAAAAGTCTATAGTCTTCCGTTTTCAGTAGCTGCTTCAAGTCTTCATTTCTTTCAGGCAAGGTTGTGTCGTCTGTATAACACAGATTGTTAATGAGTTTTCCTTCAATCCTGCTATCATATACTTCATATAATCCAGCTGTTTGTCTGATTGGCTCAAGATATAGACAGAAGAGATACGAGATAAGAATATAATGCTGGCACACCACTTTTCTGATTTTAAACCATATGATGTTTGTCCCCTTGTTCTGTTTGGACAACTCCTATCTCATCTCTATATAGATTTGTCATACACCCAGTGAAGTGTTCTGAGATTCCCATTCTTTTTTTTTTAGGTTTTTTTTCCCAATTTTATTATTTGTGTGTGTGTGTGTGTACCATCAAATCAGATCTGACTGGTACAGAAGGAGATTGTCCCTCCTTCTCCAGCAGAGCATCTGGTGGATTCGAACTGTGCACCTCTGAGATCATTCTTCTTAGTGTTAGTCATAAGATCCCCATAATCAAGCACCTTTTCAGGGTCAATAAAACACAAGTAAACATTTTTCTGATATTCATTGTTTTCAGTCAAGATCTATCTGACCTCACAAATGATAGACCTTGTTCCACATCCCCTTCTTGATGAAACTTTATTTTCTTGAAACTCCCTGCCAATGTTTTAGTCACCTTTAAATAATCTTCAGCAAGACTTTACTTTCATATTATGGATTTTGCATCTTTATTTCCTACTGGAGGGCACTTAGATTCTTTTTTTAGATTTTGGAAGATTTTATTTTATTCATTCAGTCAAAGACCCTAAGGTCCCATAGTGATTTGTGTTTTTTTACTAAATTAAGATATTTGCTTAATATAGATAGAAAGAGAAAAAAACAGAAGCACTCAAACATGTTTGGAAACACTCATACAATTATCAGAGGACTGATATTAAGTAAAATCTTGTATTATTGGAAGGTTTTGAAGTCATGTAACCATTTCGTACCACTTACATTTGTTAATATACAGTATGTTGCTTCATTATTTTTCTTACTGAACAAATCAGATTAACCTAAGAGTGATTAATCAGTTAAGATAAAAAGACTAACTTTTTAAATATAGTTAATATGTTGTTGTTAGGTGTTGTCAAGTAGAGTATGACTCACAGCAACCCTATGAACAACAGATGTGAACCCTGTCCTATCTTGTGCCAACTTCACACTTGCTGACACCTCAGAGCACATTGCAGCAGTCGCCACATTGAACCACCTGGCTGATGGTCTTCCTCACCTTTGCATACCCTCTACCTCTCCAAGCATCATGCCCAAAATATGTGAAGTGAAGCTGTATCAAACTTGTCTCCAAAGAGCACTCTGTCTGTACCCCCCAAGACATATTTATTTGTTCTTTTGACAGTCCATAGGATGTTCAATGCTCTTCTCCAACACCACAGCTCAAATGCATCAATTGTTCTTCTGTCATCCTTATTCGTTGTCAAGTCTCAGATGCACAGGAAGTGATCTGAAAGAACACGGCCTGAATCAGATGTACCTAAGTCCTCAAACTGACATCATTACTCCTCAATAATTTGGAGAGATCCCTAACTGCAGACTTTCCCAGTTCAATGGGTCCACATTCTGTTAGATCACCTGTCTTGGGAAGAGGAACAAATGCGGACCTCTTCCATTCTCTTGCTCAGAAAGCTTTTCTCCAAATTTCCTGGCATATGCCGGTGAGTGCATCCAGGGTTGCATCTGTTAATTGAAAGAAGTCGATTGATATCCCATTGATTCCTAGCGCCTTATTTTTTGCCAATGCTTTCAATGCAGATTCTGTTTCCTCCTTTATTACCATTAGCATCTGCCTATATAATACTTTCTGAAATTTTTTAATGTCAATCTGTTCTTTCTGATACAGTGATTCTGTGTATTTTCTCCATCTTCTGATCATAGGATCCAACAATTTGATGGGTGGAGGGAGGGGTGATTAAACAAAAGAAGAAAGATTCAGTGTGAAAAACAATGCATACAAACCTTGTAAATAAACCAGTGTAAAATAAAAATTGTATTTTGAATTAAAAAAAGGTGCTTTCAATTAATAAATCAATAAGCAAAATAAAGTGAAATAAAATATTTCATCCTGATAAGATTAAAAATTCCTATTTCTCCTGATTAGTCTAAATAATATAAAATGCAATTTATTGAAATGGACAGTATGGGTCAATACAATTAAAATGTTAAATATTAATAGCATAATAAACTGAAAGTGAAACCAAACATAGAACACAAATCTAAACAAACAATAATACTTGAGTCAATTAAAAATATTTATATTGTATTGCTAAAGAATGGAAAGATATTTTGACTGAATCTATACGAAAAATTTTAGGAAGAACTTAATATTAAAATGAAGATTTATTTGGTAGTTGTTGTTGTTGTTATGTTCTATCGAGTTGCTTGCAACTCATGGTGACGCTATGTAAAAGAGCCCAAAACCCTGCTCCATCCTGTGCCAACCTCACCATGTCCAACACACTC
>NW_006399887.1:6760395-6766654 GCF_000299155.1 Elephantulus edwardii
CTGACATCCTTGGTCTCTTTTTCTTCTTCAGCCTCTGTAATGATCTTTTGCATTCCTCATGGACAATTTTCTTGATATCCTCCCAGAGTTCATTTGGTCTACACTAATTGGTGCTCAAGGCCTCAAACCTGTTCCTGAGATTGTTTTGAAATTCAAGTGGAAAAGACTTAAGGTCAAATTTTTGTTCCCAGGGATTTGATTTCATTTTCCTCAACTTAAGTTAAACTTGCATATGAGTAGTTGGTGGTCTGTCCAACAATCAGCAGAACAATTTTTTAAGTGCAAGGCTGATATACTAAATTTACTGCCACATACCGTACTGTACGTGGTATATAAATCATCAGCCTTCTTTTCTTATTGAGGAGATAGTACGTATTTTCACGAGGCTACATCCCAAGCAGATCTCAGAGTTCAAATAAAGGAATCTGTGAGTTTTTCAACTGTCACCAATTCCAACTCATAGGGCCCCTCAGTCAGGTTTCCAAGGCTGGGGATCTTAACAAGGGAAAAATGTCCACTTTTCTTCCATGGAGCTGTTGGTGAATTTGAAGTGCGGGAGACACAAAGATTTTGAATTAGCAGTATAACTCACTTTGGGCTATACCACCTGAGTTCCCTCAAGGAAAGGGCAAAGAGCTTAGTGAATTCTATTCTGTTGTTTGTGTTAGAGTATGTAGTTCTACTTATTCATTATGGATTTTTGGAGGATTTTGCTGTTATAGCTGCTTTCCTAAAAATGACTCATCTGTTCTTTGAGGTCAATTATATTGCCTTTCCCGCCTCATAGCTAACAATTACTGATCAGAGAGTAAAATATCACTAATGAATTTTTTTTTTTTAGTTTTGTATTGCTTTGGGATTGTGCCAACTCTTTTTGAGTGTGAACCGCTCTATTAATGGTTGTCTCTGCTCCAAATTGCAGTTTAAATTCAGTCTATTTTAGACCTACAGAGTGAAGATTCTGGATGTTTCACTGTTATTTGCAGAATTAATTTTTTAAAAATATAAGGATTACTAGAAGAGAATCCAAGTTAAATATATTTTATGGTTAAATAAGATCTAGAGAAGGGAAATACAATTAATATATTTATATTGACATAGAAATCTCTTTGTAATAGTTTTTAAACAATAATTTGAGTCCTAATTGGTTCAGTAATTTACAATTAGGCCGTATCTTGCTCCCATTCCTACAAAAAAGCAGTATCTAAACTGTTTATTGGAGTTTGACTTTAGTAATGTGTTGGGGCAGAGAAGAGAGTGCTCATCCTTGTCATTTGACTGGTAAAGATCAAAGCAATTTCATTAGAATTCAGTAGAAGTTCCATTTTATTTCTTTTTTTTTTCTTAAGACATAGAATACGGCATAAAATGGGGCCACGCTTCTTTTTCTCTCAATGGAATTTTAAACGAATATATTTAAAAGTACACCGATTTGTGTTTTCTTTCTAATCCCTGAAGCAATGACCTAAGAACAGGGAATAATCTGTAACTTGATTTCATTAATCCTTCATCAACCCAAGAGAAGAGTTCGTCATTGACCTGTTTTATCTCCCCTCCACCCGCCGCCCCCCTTGATACTCAGTGAATTTAAGCTTCATTTTCACTAATGGTTTAATTTGCCTACACTGAAAAACAAAAGTAACCTGGGGAAATGCTGACTAGGATTTGTAATGTGTTCAGTAAACTCTTAATTGATGTATTATAGAATATTTAAGATGTTGAATATATAACCCTGCATATTTTCTCTTCTAATTTTTTAAAATAATGTTACATTTTTAAACTGACACTTGAAAAGTCAATTTAAATATGAACTTCACCTTTCCCAGACAATTCTGTTCTGAGAAAAGAATTCTTCTATCTTTATCTATGGGCTGTCTAACAACATACATGCTTAATTGGCATGACTGTATAAGTATCCAACTAAGGACACTTTAGACAGGAAAGGGGAATGTTATTAATAATTAAACCATGCATAAATAGGGCTAGCCAAGGATAACCAAGACATAAAGTGACCCTAAAAATAGGATACAGTAGGCCAATTAATTAGTATACTTGAATTTTAGGAAGTAAAAGCTACTTTCACTGAAAGGCTCCTTAAGATACAACATCATGATTACCAAAATGCTTTAGCTTAGTGCCGCCTCAGAATTACTACTATACAATCCAAATCCAATGAAATAATTTCCTTAAAATTTCCAAGGAATATATATTTTTTTAAAAAAACTTCTTCAGAAATATCATTTTGCTCTTTTCAAATATGTTAATTGTGTGTGTGTGTGTGTGTGTGTGTGTGTGTGTTTGTATCACTTTTATGGAGGTATAACTTCCAAATTCACTATTATGTTTCTGGTACAATTGTATGAATTTCTTATCAATATAATCTCAACCTAGATAATACCTATTACTTCACAAAGGGTTTTTTTTTAAAAAAAATTGTTATTTTTTTTGTGTGTGTGTATCATCAAATCAGATCTGACTTATATAGGAGGAGATTGCCCCCCCTTCTTCAGCAGAGCATCTGGTGGATTCGAATTGCATACCTCTGGGATTGCAGTGCAACTTCTTGCCACTAGGCCACCAGAGCTCCCTGGGTTTTGTTGTTGTTGTTTTATCTTTAGTTGTTACTTTCCTGTGCTCATACTCAGAATGTAGCAATATAGTTTTTCTGTGTCCCTTTCCAGACTCATCAATGAAAGTATATAAAACATTTTGAGTCTGGCTCCTCTCATTAGATTTATCTATATTATTGTATGATTCAATAGTTTTGCTTTTTCTTTTCTGCTGAGGATGTCTCTAACTGCATCATAACTTACTCAATATCACTTGAGAAATATTTGTGTTGTTTACTGATTTGGAAATTTATTAATCCAACCATTGTAACTTTTGTGTATATATCCTTGAGTAGATGTTGGCTTTCATTATATCAGATAAATATCTGCACAAAGATATGACACTATACAGGGAGCTCTGGTGGCCTAGTAGTAAGAAGCTCTGCTGGAATTCCTAAGGCACACAGTTTGAATTTACCAGCTACTCTGTGGGAGAAAGATGGGCAATCTCTTCTCATGCAATTAGACTTGCTAGAGAATCAACTATGGGTTGGTTCTAATTCAACAGCAAGCAACAATAACCCGAACTGTACATATGGACCTCACCTGAGGAGTTACATAGGAGTCAGATTTATTACATCTGTGGAAAGAACCTGGTGAAGCTCAATGTCAGCTGTGACAACCAGGCCAGGTGCTGACTATGGAACAGACCATCAATCACTCATGTGCAAGTTCATGTTGAAGCTAAAGAAAATGAAAATAAATACCCAACCATCAAAATATGACTAGTATTGGAGATGATGAGGTTGTTTCCAAATAGTACAAATAGTACAAATAGTAAAAGGTCCATATCTGCTGTTCATAGGATTGGTATGACCCATAGATGACTCAATGGCACACAACAACATGGCAAGAGTAGGCTTATTTTCTCAAATTACTAATTTCCCCCGTTAGTTTTATTCTGAAAATTCTCATGTGTAGTGGTACCTTCTGGATTCATCTCATGGTTTCAACTATTCCCATATTAGAATTAATCTATTGAACATCTCTGTCTGTGTATACTTATTACACATAAATCTTTTGTGAATCATCTATTCAAATATTTTGCAAGTTTTTAATCACAATCATGTTATTAGAGAAAATTATTTCTATATTTTTAACAATAGTTTCTTTATAAAATAAGTGTATGGAAAATATTTTATCATAGTCTAGGGATACTCTTTTTCTTTTTATCCCTTCTTTGCTTTTTAGGTGTTTTCAAAGAGAAAATGTCAACATTGGTCACATTTATAATTTTTGCCCCTTTGTGATTCATGCCTTTTGTGGTCTACATGGAAGAGACTTTATCCAAGGTTGCAGAATTTTTCTTTTGTTTATGATTTTCTGTCCTACAAAATTTTAGGGTTTTGTATTTTACATTTATGTCTGTGAGTCCTGGTTGTTTAAGAATCTATACTTGCAAACCCAAAGGTACCTGGTTCAAAACCAACTGCTCCACAGGAGATGCATGTGCAATCTGTCCCCATGATATTACCGGCCTCAGAAAACCTGCAGGAAGATCAGTTATGTCTTCTGATTAGATTTGGTCTCACCTTAAAAAGGCTTTTGGGCCCTCGGATTAGTTTTTGTGGATCTCCCAAATAAAACAGGCTTGGGAGCAGGAGTGGCATCAATTTCCAAAAAAAAGCTTGCGTCCAGAAACCCTATGAACCTGCAGAGAGGATGAAAGACACACAAGTGTTGAGGACTTTCCTTCATAGGGTCGTCTGCGACTCAGTGGCACTTAACATCAACAACAACCAACATGTGTAGATCTATTTTTTGATTCATCTATTTATTAGTCTCTTTATCATTGCTTTCTGTTATCTTGATCTGCATTTCTACATGCCTGTTATGAGCTAGAATCAACTATCAACAACACAACACTGTATTTTCTTTACAATTTATCTTGAATCAAATGGTAAGAACTCTCCATCTTTGTTCTTTTTTAAAAGAACAATGCTGTCCTATATACTAGGGAGCTCCAGAGTCTTGGTGTTAAGGAATTGTAACAGCCAATGCAAAGGCATTCAGTTAAAATCCGTCAGCTGCTCCAATGCCTCTGAAAACCCACTAAGGCTGGTTTGTTTCTACTTGACAGTATGAAAGTCCTGATCCAATGTAAAAAGAGGTTCAGTAGGATGTAGCCTATAATACCATTTGTCTCTTAGTATGTAAAAGGGGAGGAAAGAAAACCGAGAGGAATAAGACTTTCTAAATTTTAAGTCCCCATGTGCATTTTCTAACAGAGTGAAAAGAAAACCTACAGACTGGGAAAAAAACATTGGGCAATGGTATCACAAACAAGGGTCTAGTAACGAAACTTTACAGAATCCTCTACAAGAAAAAGACAGATCACTTAATTACAAAGTGGGCAAAAGATATGGAAAGATTTTTAACAGAGGAAGACATTTGGATAGCCAACAGACACATGAAGAAATGTTCAAAGTCACTGTCAGTAAGAGATATGGAAATCAAAACCATAGTGAGATACCATTTCACCCCTGTAGCAGTAGCAAAGTTTAACAGAACAGCAAGCAATAAAAGTTGGAGAGGATTCAGGGATATAGTAACTCTCATACACTACTGGTAGAATTGTAAAATGTTACAAACACTCTGGAAATTAGTTTGCTGTTTCCTTAAAAAGCTGAGCATAGAAACTTCACATGACCCAGCTATTCTATTGCTGAGATTACACCTCAAGGAAAACAGAACTGAGATACAAAAGGAGACTTGTACACTGATATTCAAAGTAGCATCATTCACATTAGCAAGAACATGGAAACAGCCCAAACATCCATCAACAAATGAATGGTTTGAGAATTGTGGTACATTCATAATGGAATATTATGCAGAACATAAGAGCAACAATTTAGAAAAATACTACATAACATGGAAGAGGCTGGAAAGAATTACGCTAAATGACCAAATTCAGTCTCATAAGGGAAAAAATGCTGCATATGATCATTATTGTAAAATTAGAAGGGTAGGTAACTAGTAGGCTGTGCATGAATGTCCAAAGGGGAAAGAGAAGTGGGCAGGGGGGCAGTGTGTTGTGGGGTGGGGATGGGGGGAAATCATGAGGTTGCAGAATTTGGTGGGAAGAGGGAAAGGATGAAGGAATTAGGAAAGATCCAGTGGGGACATGAAAAGATGGGGTAATACTGGGCTAAATTAATGGTGATGAATTATTTCAAATAAATCATCATTTCTTTTAGAAAACACAGTATATGGGAATGACCATATGAAACAATGTGAAATTAGGAATGTGTGAAACACAATGTGCATTAATAAAATACAATGTATATAAATTTTTAAAACATATTTTAATAAAAACAATGAAAAAAAGAATCCTCGGGAGTGTGTTTTTTAAGACTCAGGTCCCTGGGCTAGCAAACTCCTTGATCTCAGGGAGAGCCAGTCACATGGAAATACCTAAGGAGTCCACAGATGCTGAAGGAAACACAGGTGGTCTACAGATCAACAGAGGGAGAGAAGGCCTTCCCTTAGAGATGATACCCCAAATTGGGACTTCTGGTCTAGTAAATAGTTGTTGTTATTATTGTTTTTATATACTGTCAATTTACCTGCGACTTAGCACACCTTAAGAATAGAAGAACGGTAGGAGGTATCTCACTCCCTGATTTCAAATCCTACTACACTGCCGTAGT
>NW_006399887.1:6768528-6771992 GCF_000299155.1 Elephantulus edwardii
CATTGTCTCCGACACACCTACCTCCATTAGCCCAGTCACTGAATCAATCCATGCCGTCACCACCCTCCCAAGCATGACGTCCCTCTCCAAGGACTGGTCCCTCCTTGCAACATGTCCAAAATATGTCAGATGAAGCTTCAGAATCCTTGCCTCCAAGGAGCAGCCTAGTTTTACCCTCTCCAGGATGAACCAGTTTGTTCTCTTAGCAGGCCGCGGCCATCTGCTTGTACTATGCCTGTTATAGCAGCACTAGATAAGTAAGGCAATATCATAAACATATTTTGTAACATATATGCCAAAGTATTCTATAAATTATATTATTATTCTCATTTCTGGTTGCTATTGCTTCTTGTGGTTATGTGCTATCGAGTCACCTGCAACTTATAGCCATCCTATGTACATTGGCTCTGAAACTTGCCCTGTCCTGAGTCAATCTCATCCTCTCTGATAGACTTAACTTCATTGTTCCAGTCACTGAGTCAATCCATCTCATCCCAAGTCTTCCTCTCTTGCGCTGTCCCTCCACTGTGCAAAGCATGATGTTCCTCTCTAAGGACTGGTTCCTCCTGGCCACATGTCCAAAGTATGTGAGACAGAGTTTCAAAATCCTTGCCTCCAGGGAGCAAACTGGTTTCACCCTCTCCAGGACAGACCTGTTTGTTCTCCTGGCAGTCCACAGTATATTCAACACTCTTCTCTAGCACCACAAATCAAAGGCATTGTTCCTTCTTTTATCATCCTTACTTATTACTTGTATATGAAATATGTTTATTTTTACATATTGATATTGTAACTTGTGGCCTTGATAAGTTCATTTATGAACAACATCAGTTTTTTTTTTCCATTGAAACTCTTTTTTATGTTTCTATGTGGACTATTATATACCTGTGATTAAAATCACTCTCCTTTTTCCTCCATTCTTTCCTTTCTCTATCTTGAACTGATTATAGTTATTGTTAGATGCTGTCACATAGACTTCAACTCATGGCAACTTTAAATAGAACAGAATGAAACTCTTCCCAAACTTCACAATCCATGCACTGCTATTAATTAAACCCATTTTTGCAACCACTCTGGCAATCCCTCTCATTAAAGTACTTTCTTTCACTGATAATTTATTTTCCTGGGCATTATACCCTTGTCTTGGAATCGGCTCTTCCAGCTAGCATGCCTAAATTGTGTGAAATAAACTTCATCATGTTTGTGTCTAAGAACCACTCTGGCTGCACTTCAACCAAGACAGATTTGTTCATTCTATTGGCAGTTCATAGTATATTCAATATTCTTTGCTAACATCACAATCCAAATGAATCAATTCTTCAATCTTCTTTCTTTATTGTCTTTTGCATGCATAAGCAGCAGTTAAAAATACCATAGTTTGGGTTCACATAACTTAGCCTTGAAAAAGAAACTATTTCTTTTTAGCACTTTAAAGCAATCTCTGGCAGTAGATCTGTCCAATGCAACACATAGTCTGATTTCATGACTCCATGGAAGATGACTGTGGATGCCAGTAAAATTAAATTCTTCACAACTTTTTTCTGCCTTTATCTTGATGTTGCCTGTTGTTCCATTTACTAGGCAGTTAATCACATGGAAGGACATTGCCTATGTTTCACTCATGGAGCAGCTGATGGAATCAAACCATATACTTTTGTATTGTCTGTGAAACTCCTTACCATCTATTGTTGTTGATTGCCATCGAGTCTATCACAACTCATAGTGACCCTATGAACAAAACATGTGAAGCCTTTCTGTAACTATGGTTGTTTCTCAAAGTTCATAGTATTCCCAGAGGCATGCTGTTTAGCAAGTGGATGCCACTCCTGCAGTAAAATTAATGATATATTAATTACAAATATATTTTTAAAATAAATAGTAGTTATATGCACGAACCTTGCTTGTTGGAATACACAGGAATAAAATTTATCTATGATTGTGGAATAAATTGTTGGAGAAGCTCAATATCAGCAGTCAAAACTAGGCCAGGGGTGGACTGTGGTTGAGATCATCAATTACTCATATAAAAGTTCAAATTGAGGCTGAAGAAATTTAAAATAAGTCTATAGGAATCAAGACATTATCTTGAACCAATTCTGTTTGAATTTCAAGACCATCTTAAGAATAGGTTTGAGGCATCAAACACCAATGATTGAAGACCAGATGAGTTGTGGGATGATATCAAGGGTATCATCCATGAAGAAAGTAAAAGGTCATTAGAAAAACATAGGAGAAAGAAAAAGATCTAAGTGGATGTTAGCAGAAACTCTATAGATTGATATGGAAGGATCTGGTGTGAAAAAATAATATATTTGAATTTTGTTAATAAATTAGTATTTAAAAAATAAAAAAAGATTGCACTGGAGCATCAAGAAACTGAAGCAAAAGGAAAACATGTCAAAATGAAAGAACCGGAGAGAAGATTTCAAAAGGCAGCTTGGGAAGACAAAGCAAAGTATTGTAATGGAACATACAGAGATCTGGAATTGGAGAATAAAAAGTGAAGAACTCACTCTGTATGTATCAAGCTGAGAAAACTAAAAAACTAATTTAAGCCTCTTGTTTTGTGGCGTTGAGTTGCTTGTAACCCAGACCCATAGTGACCCTATGTACAGCAGCTTGCACCCTGCTCTGTTCTGAGCCAGTGTCACTAATTCTGACATACTGACTCTCATTGCCCCAATTACTGTATCAATTCATCTCATCCAAGGTCTTCCTCTCCTGTGCTGTCCATCCACTCTTCCAATTACCCTTTGCCAAGGACCAGTCCCTTCTGGCTATGTGCCCAATGTACGTGAGATGGAGATTCAAAATCCTAGCCTCCAAGGAGAAATTTGGTTTTACCCTCTCCAAGACAGACCTATTTGTCTTCTTCATCACTCAAAGGCACCAATTGTTCTTTTATCATCCTTAGTCATTGTACAGCTCTCTGAAGTATAATAGTAATTGTGAAGACCATGGCCTGCTGTGCAACAATTTTAAAAGATGCTGTAGGCAATACACTGAATGATTCAGAAACCATCAAAAGAAAATGCAGGGAATACACAAAATCACTGTACCAGAAAAAAATTGATTGACACTGAAAAATTTCAGAAAGTACCATATGCCAATGATAATAAAGGAGGAAGTGGAATCTTCAGTGAAGGCATTGGCAAAATTAAGGCCCCAAGAATCGATGGGCTTGTTTCAGTTACCAAATGCATCCTTGGATGCCTTCACCATGACAGGAATTTTGGAGGACAGCTGTCTGACCAATGGATTGGAAGAAATCCTTGTTTGTTCTCATTTTCAAGATAGGTAATCCAACTGAATGTGCAAATGATGGAACAACCATTAATATCATATATAATATATGTTGTTGTTGTTGTTATGTGCTGTCGAGTCGCTTGTGACTCATAGCGACCCTAGGTACAACAGCCCTAAACTCTGCTCTGTCCTGTGCCAATCGCACTGTTTCTGACACT
>NW_006399887.1:6772622-6791464 GCF_000299155.1 Elephantulus edwardii
CTATTTGTGCTTTATTAACTATGCAAAGATATTTGACTTTGAGAACAATGGGAATCCCAGAGCACTTAATTGTTCTCATGTAGAACCTATACCTGGACCACGAAGCTATGTGCAAACAGAACACAGGAACATTTCATGGTTTAAAATTGAAAAGAGTCTGTCGGGGTGGGATTCTCTCTACACCTATTCAATCTGAATATGCTGAGCAAATTATCTGAGAATCTGGACCCTATGGAGAAGAATGTGACATCAGGATTTGAGGGAGACTCATCAACAATCTGAATTTTACAGATGACAAACCTGGCTTGCTGGAAGTGAGGAGGACTTCAAATATTTGTTGCAGATGATCAAGGAATGCAGCCTTCAATATGGACTGCATCTCAATGTCAGGAAAACAAAGATTCTTACCACTGGGCCAATAGGCTAAGTCATGATGGATCTGTCAACAGCTTCATCTTGCTTGGATTCCCAATTAACACCCTAGTACCAGCAGTCAAGAGATAAGGAGATGCACCATACTAACGAAACCTGCAATTAAGGACCTCTCCAAATTATTGGGTAATCCAATTTTGATTTCACATGCAAGCAAGATTCCACTGAACATTATACAAAAACGACTAGAACAGCACATCAGCAGAGAAATGCCAGAAGTCCAGGCTGGGTGTAGAAGGGGTCGTGGTACTAGGCATGTTGTAGCTGATGTTAGATGGATCTTAGCTGAAAGCAGAGAATACCAGAGGAATGTCTATCTGAGTTTCATTGACTATGCAAAGGCATTTGACTGTGTAGACCATAACAAACTGTGGCTGACTCTGAGAAGAACAGGAATCTCAGAACACTTGATCATTTTAATGCGAAACCTATACTTGGACCAGGACGCAATCGTCAGACCAGAGGAAGGGAACACTGCATGGTTCAAAATTGGGAAGGGCGTACGCCAGGGATGCATTCTATCTCCATACCTTTTCAAACTGTATGCAGAACAGATTATCCGGGAGGCTGGACTCTATGAGGAGAAATGTGGGGTCAAGATTGGTGGACAATTTATCAACAATCTGCATTATGCAAATGACACTACCCTGCTTGGTGAAACTGAGGAGGATCTGAAGCACCTGCTGCAGAGGGTCAAGGACTGCAGCCTACAATATGGATTGAGGCTCAGTGTCAAGAAGACAAAGATTCTCACCACTGGAACAATTGGGAGCATCAGGATGGATGGTGAAGAGACTGAGATTGTACACAGCTTTAGTTTGCTTGGCTCCATAGTCAACACTCTTGGCACCAGTAGCCAGGAAATTAAAAGGCACATTGCCATGGAAAAGTCTGCTGTTAGGGACCTTTACAGAGTACTGAAGAGCAATGGTGTCTCTCTGGAGACTAAGGTGCGTTTGATACAGGCCATGGCCTTCACAATCACTTGTTATGCATCAGAGAGTTGGACAATGACCAAGGAGGATAGAAGGAGAATTGATGCCTTTGAGCTGAGGTGCTGGAGAAGAGTATTGAGAATACCATGGACTGCTAGGAAAACAAACAGATTCGACCTGGAAAGGGTTAAACCGGGTGGCTCCTTGGAGGCAAGGATTCTGAGGCTCTGTCTAACATTCTTTGGACATGTTGTGAGGAGAGACTGGTCCTTGGAGAAGGACATCATGCTTGGGAGAGTGGAGGGACAACACAGGAAGGGAAAGCCCTCTATGAGGTGGATTGATTCAGTCGAGATGGGAGTGTCAGAGACAATGCGATTGGCACAGGCCAGAGCCAGTTGAGGGCTGTTGTACCTAGGGTCACTATGAGTCGCAAGCGACTCAACGGCACGTAACCACAACAACAACAACCAAATTTTTGAGGAGTAATGCTGTCAGTTTGAAGACTAAGGTGCATCTGATTCAGACCCTGGTCTTTCCATTTACTACCCTCTGAAAATGAATAAGGATGACAGATAAAGAATTGATGCTTTTGAGGTGTGATGTTGGAGAAGCACACTGAACATCCCGTTGATGGCCAAGAGAACAAACAGATATGTCTTGAAGAGAGCGCACCGAAATTGTTCTTTGGAGGAAAGAATTATGAGCCTTCACCTCACATAGTTTGGACATGTTGCTAGGAAGGACTATTCCTTGGAGAAGGACATGATGGGAAGGATGAAGTGTTGGCAGAGGAGAGGAAGACCCTCAAATAAGTGAATTGATCTGGTGACTTTTGCAGTGGGCTCCTGCTTGTCAGGAAGTGTAAGGATGGTGCAGGATAGAACAGGGTACAGATCTTATTAATAGGGTCACTATGAGTCATACTCAACTTGACAGCACTTAACAGTGAACAAAAACAATGAACAGACAAAGTGGAGAAACTCAGTATTACCATTACAATAAGGTTGGGAGTAGACTGTGTAACAGATCATCATTTTCACATATAAAGGTTTTCATTGAACTCGAAGAAAATTCCATGGAAATAAAAATGTTATCTTGAGTATATCTCATTTGAATTTAAAGACCATCAAAAGAATAGATTTGATAAACTGAGCAGTAATTACTAAAGACCAGACAGGTTGTGGAATGAAATAAAAAACAACATACATTTAAAAAGCAAAAGGTCATTACACAGACATGAAATGAAAATAACTACCAAAATGGATATCAGAAGAGTGTGAAACTTGCTATTTAACATAATTATTGTTAGGTACTATTGAGTTGAGTATGACTCATAGCACCCCTATCAATAACAGACCTGAACTTAGTCATATACTGTGCCATCTTTATAATCTTTGGCACGCCTGAGATCACTACTACATTCACTGTGTCAATCCATCTTGTGACACTCTGTCTTTTCAGGTATAGTAAATCTTTCCAAGGAATAACCCTTCTTCTCCAAACTATATGAGATAAAGTTGCATCATTCTTTCCCCTAAGGAGCTCTGTGACTGCATTTTCACCAAGATATATTTTTATTCTTTTGGTAGTCCATGGTATAGTCTGTTCTCTTCTCCAACACCATAATTTCTACCATCCTTATTCATTGCCTTGCTCTCATATGTGTATGAAGTAATTGATAAGACCATAGCCTGAATCAGGTCCACGTCAGTCTTTAAACTGACATTCTTACTCTTCTGCATGTTGGAGAGGTTCCTGACAGGGAAAAGTGGTAAAGTCAGAGAAAATGTCACGGGAAACTAACAGGAGATATTAAGGAACATATCAAAGCGGTAAAGTAAGAGAAAATGAAAGTGGTAAAGTAAGCGGAAATGTCGTGGGAAAGTAACAGGAGATATTAAAGAACACTATCAAGAAGGCAACATAAATTAGTGTAATGAAATGTGCAAAACCTGGAGTTGCTCAGCCTAAAGAAAGAAACATTTTCAGTACATCTCAAACTGAAATAACTATAGAAAAGACATAAATCTTGATCTAAGATACTATTCTGTAGATAAAATAGTGAGGAGCATAGAACGCATAAAAAAGAATACGGAGGAAAATGGAGAGGCACTGTACCAAAAAGTATGCATTGACACATTTCACTGGATTCTTGTTCTGGCTAGATGCCATTCAGTTAACTACAACTCATATTGACTAAATGAACAACATATCAAAATCCTGCCCAATCCTTCCATATTCATGATCTCCAGTATGATTGAGTTCACTGTTAAAGTCACAGTGTCAGTCTAACTTATTGAGGATCCCCTCTCTTTCACTGACCCTCTACTTTTCTCATCATTTCCTAACAATCCATTTTTCTAAGGACTAGCCTCTCCTGATAACATGTTCAAAATATGTGAGATGAAGTTTCACCATTCTTAACTCTAGGAATCACCCTACTTGCACTTGCCCCAAGATATATTTATTTGTTCTTTGGTAACCACTGGTATATTCAATTGCATCTCCTAGGATGACATTTCAAGGGCAGACATTCCTCTCGAGTCATCCTTTTGCCCAACTTTGAGATGCATGGAATATAATTGAAAAAACACTATTTCCTCTTGCAAGACCCACTCCTCTCACAAGATCCACTCTTGGGTCACCTTACCTTTGCTCTGCTGCAAGACACCAAGGACTGCATGACATGGCTGGCCCAGAAGCATCTTCTAACCGCCACTTCCCCAGCCTCTGCTAAATGGTACAGCCAAGCCCAGGCACACTCACACCCTGTCCAGGGACAGAACCATTGCCTGTCTGTTGAGGGGCTGCAGTTTTAGACTGCCATCCCAACTAGAACACTAGACTGCTGCCCCCCTGCCTGGAGACCCCATTGCCCTGCTGCCTGGAAACTGCCCAGCTGACACCAGCTGCCCAGCACCAGGGGCACCAATATCACAGGTGCTTTGAGTGAAACACTGCTGTCTAGCTACATCACATATGATTTATTAACCTCAAGCAGAAGAGGCTGGGTGGAAGCGTATTTTTAGGAGGTTAAGAGTCATCATGCTCCTGGTTGACTTTTTTTCCCAAGAAGGGAACAACAATACACAGATCCTTCACAAAACATTGTCATTCCCTCTGTCATTATATAGTTACAGCAACTTAGCATTTACTAAGACTACTACATAATTTCAAGAAAGCAGCAGTCTGCCTCAGTCATCATGAAAAAACAAAATAAAATTTCTCCTAAATAGGCAGATCCAATGAATACCCCAGACTGAGAGAACAAAAAGAAATATAGTGATGTGAAATTATTTTAACAGCTACAGAGGAATATGCAAATTATCGAAGAAACAATGGAAGTCATTAAGCTAGCAAGTGCCCCAGAGACAGCAATAATCCAGAAAAAAAAACATATTGATGAAGAGCAACTTGAACAGCTTGAAAAAAATGCAAAAAATCAATGGAGGCATACTAGAAGAAAGATTAGAGATGAAATGTAAAGAAAATTAATAAAACATGAAAATCATAGGGTATAACATCAAAAGGAAGAACATACATATGATTCAAATTCCAGAACACATGGGAGTGACAGGGAAGTTACAGAGATAATTGTAATTATCTCTGTAGAGATACTGAAGAAATACTAGAAGAAAATTTCACAGGTGTTTTGAAGAAGGGGGAAATCCACATTCAATAATCACAGCAAATACCAAATAAACCGGACCCAAAAAGAAAAACACCAAGATATATCATAGTCAAATTTTCCAAATTAAAAGACAAGGATAGAATACTAAAAGCAGCATGAGAGAAACAAAGATTCACCTACAAAGAGGAAATAATTAGACAAAGTTGTGATTTCTCAGCAGAAACCATGTGAACTAGAAGACAACAGGATGGCTTATGCAGAAAGTTTAAAGAGAACAACTGCCAGCCATTGATCCTATACCCAACAAAGCTCTCTATCAAATATAAAGAAGAAATTATAGCCTTTGTAGAAAAGAAGGAACTTAAGGGATTTGTGAAAAGAAGACCAAAACTATAAGAAATTTTAAGTGAAGTCTTTCATACGGAGATGTCAAAGGAAAGTGCATCGACAGTAGGAACCAGAAACAACAGAGAAAGAAACATGGCAAAATGTCAAAAGTAAGCCTGGCTTGACAATAATCACACTTAATATGAATGGACAAAATGAGCCAATCAAAAGGAAAAGAGTAACAGAACGGATTAAAAAAAAAAACACAACAACAACACAAACACAAAACCAACAACAAAGTCCATCAATATGGTGCCTATAAGAGACACATCTAAGAAATGGAAAGACAGACTCAAAATCAAATGCTGGGAAAAAAAAATATACCAAGCAAATGGCAACCACAAAAAAGCAGGCGTGGCTATACTAATCTCTGATAAAATACACTTCAGAATGAAAACCACCGTAAAAAACAAGGAAGAACATTACATACTGATTAAAGGCACAAAAGATGACGAAGACATAAGCATGATCAACATTTAGGCACCAAATGATAGACCTGCAGAATATGTAAAACAACAGTTAACAAAAGTGAAGAAAGAAATAGACAGCACCACAATATGGTAGGAGACTTCAACATACCACTATCACCAAAGTATAGGTCAACTCCAAAAAAATCTTAACAAAGATGCAAAAGAACTAAACTGTGCAATCAGCCAACTAGATTTTGTGGACATATTCAGAGTATGTACCCAACTAAAACTCATCCACTTTCTTTTCAGGAGCACATGGTACATTCTCCAAATTTGATCATGTATTAGGACACAAAGCGAGCCTCAACAAATTAAAAAATATATATTGAAATAATACAAAGCATCTTCTCAAACCAAAAAGCCATAAAATTAGAAATTAACAACAGGATGGTAAAGCTTACAAAACCACTCATGTGGAAATAGAATACCTCTACATGATTGGGTTATAAAAGAAAGTTTACAGAATCCTACAGGGCCCCCACAAGAAAAAGATTGATAACACAATTACAAAATTGGAAAAAGACATGAAAAGAATTTTCACGGATGAAAATATTCAGATGACCAACATGAAGAAATACTCCAAATCACTGGCAACAAGAGAGGTGCAAGTAAAAACTATAATGAAATGCCATATAACTCCAATAGCAGTAGCAAGTTTAAAATGACAGCAAGTAATACATGTTGGAGAGGATATAGAGAAATAGGAACTCTTACACACTATGGGGATTGTAAAATGGTACAACTACTCTGGAAGGCAGTTTGGTGTTTCCTTGGAAAGAATATAGAAATTCCATATGATCCATCTATTCCACTGCTTGGAATATACTCCAAGAAAATGAGAAGTGAGGCACAGACATAGACTTGTACACCAATGTTACAAGTAGCATTATTCATCACTGCAAGAACATGGAAACAAACAAAATGTCCAACCACAGAAGGATGGATTCAGAAATTATGGCACATTCACACGATGGGATTCTACACAGCACTCCGTAGCAATGATTTTGTAAATTTCTAAATAGTTTATGAGGGATTGGGGAGCATTATGCTAAGTGAACTAACTCAGTCCCAGAAGGACAAATACGCTATAAGACCATTATTTTAGAATGTGTATGAGGATCCAAGGGGAGGATGCTGTGAACAGAGTGGTGAGGATGAGCAGGGAGCTGGGGTGATGGTAATTAAAAGTAAGGTTATACAATTTGATGGGTGGAGGGAGGAGTGTGTAAAGGAAATGAGAAAGACCCAGTGTGAAAAAACAATGTAAATGAACTTTGAAAGCAAACTGGTACAAAAGAAAAAAATTTCTTTAAAAAAACCACAACACACAAAAACAACCCACTATCTTGTATCAGGTGCACCTTAATCTTTAAGCTAATGTCGTTGCTCTTTAGCACTTTGAAGATATACTTAACAGCAGATTTTCCAGTGCAACATTTCTTTTGTTTACTTGATTGATTTTATTACAAGTACAAATTGTGGGTCCAAACAAAAGTAAATAATTGACAATTTCATTTTTCTGTCCATCTATCATGATGTTACTATTAGACCAGCAATGAGGATTTTTAATTTTTCTGTCAAGAAATAGCCCATATCAAATGTTGTAGTCATTGATTTCCTTCAGTAGTTGTTTCAAGAGTTAGTCATTTTCTACAAGTAAGATTGTGTGTGTCATCTCTATAGCACAGGCTGTTGATGACTCTTAACTCTAGCCTCTCACTGTGCTGCACTGGAAAAAATCTCTTGTCAAGAACTTCTCCAAAGTGCTAAAAAAGCAATGACGTCTAAAGTTTAAAGGCTGAGGTGTAACTGATTCAAGACATGGTATTTTAAATTGCTTTGTTTCTGTCTGAAAGTAGGGCATACAATAAAGAAGACCAAACAAGAGTCAGAGCTTTGAATTATGGTGTTGAGGGAGAGTATTAAATATATAATGGACTGCAAATTTGTCTTAAAGGAGAAGCCAGAGTGCCCCTTAGTGTCAAGGATGGTAGAACTTCATGTAACATACTTTGAACATGTTATTAGGAGGATCCAATGAAAAAGAGAACAACCCTCAACAAGATGGAATGACACAGTAACTTTATCAATGGGCTGGAGTATGGCAGAGACCCTGCGAATGAAGCAGGACAGTACAAGGTTTTGATCTGTCATTCAAAAGGTTGCTGTGAGCCAGTTAAATTGACAGCATCTATAAACAAGCAACATAAGCACCTTTATTTTAATATAAACATATTCAAGCATAAGAGTAATTAAGTTGCATGAAATTACTTACTTGCATTTTCTTCTAATGTTTTGGACAACTATCACTTCCAATATTTATCCTCTTTGTGATTACTGTGGTTTTGTCATGAAATTTCAATGTATTTTAAAAGTGCATGACATAAATCCCAGACCTGCAGTTCCAGTTATTTTTATTTTATTATTATTTGTTGGTCATTTTGGGGCTTTATTTTGTTAATTTGATTAAAAAAACAATTCACCAAAGAACCAACTTATAAAATTTTTCCAGGAAGATTTCCCTGACTTCCCTAACATAGAATAATAGTCATCTTTCACTTTCATAATTTATTCTTTCCAGTTTTACTTACTTTTTTCTTACAGGTCATTGCAATTGATGATTTGTTTATTTGTTATCCTGTAATGCTGACAATAAATAAATGACAGGAAAGTTGGGAATTTATTATTCACTTTGATGTATCCCAATGTTGAAAGATTACCTATTTTTGAGTAGATGCTGAAAAATGACTGCTAGATTATTTAATGGATAGATGAACATGTGTCTAATTCTTACCTAAATTAATAATATTAAAAATCTTATTTTAAAATAATATAACGGCATTAATTCATCAGCTATCATGTGAATTTAATGAACTTATTTTCCATACAAAATAATTTCCAACATTTTACATTTTATTCATGTTAACTTAAGCGAGAGGCTTTAAAGAATAGACCTTTTTCTTCACTGTGCTGGAGGCTAGATAACATATGTTAATAGGAAGCTCTTTTGCTCACTCAAAGGCAGCACTTCTCTGGAAGTTGGAATCTACCAGCAGCTCTGCAGGAAAAAAGATGGGCAATCTCCTGTGTGATTTAAAGCCGCCTATAAACCTTTTGTGGAATCAGCTATGTAGTTGTTGTTAAGTCCCATCAAGTTGTAGAAGACTCATAGAGACCCTATGAACAAAATTTCTGAATATGAATAACTTTCATTGTTTCTCTAAGTTCATAGAGTTTCTGGATGCAAGCTACTTCAGAAGTAGAAGCCACTTCTGCTTCCAAACTTGTTTTAATTTGAAGCTCCATTAAACTGTCTACTATGGGCAGCAATTATCACATTTGACTTACCAGTGTCACAGTGTTGACCCTCACCCCAAATACTGAGTTACTTCTGCACAGCAAATTTATAGATCAGTGCTATACTACTTAGAAGAAAGTTAGACTGAAAACAATTAAAATTTGTGAGGCCAAATCCAATCAGCTCTCTCCCTGTTGAGAGCAACAGACCACACCCAAGTCTCATCTAAAACAGAAAACATACCTTTATAGAATCCAGCTGCTCCACTTTTCTTCCTGAACTTTAAAGCAGCCCAAAACTGGAAACTAAATGCCTTACGTTCCAATCCATATCAATGACTGAGTGGAGGTTAGAAGTCTCAATTCAGAGAATCTACACTGTTACATTTTCTCTATCTCCATCTTTCTCTCTACTCAGGAGTAAGATCCTACCTAGTTTCTAGCTGGACCTGCCCAATTTAATGGTGAGATTATCCAATCCCCTTGAGGATTGGTGAGACTAGCCAATCCCGTTGTGGCTAGGCCAACTCACCCCATCTACATATTTAAGTATATCCACAAGACAAAGTAAGTTAATGAATAGGGGAGCTATTTCAAACAATAAACCCTTAAGACTACACAGATAAAAGCAAAATATTTCAGAAAATTATTTTTAAAATGGCTAGAATTTCCAGAAAACTTTCAGAAGTTCAAGCACAGTCTAGAAAATGTAATTGCACCAGGGATCATTAGATGGATCCTGACTAAAAGGAGAATATCAAAATAATGTCTGTTTGTGTTGATAATATCAACTATACAAAGGAATTTCACTGTATGGGTCATGAAAAATTATGCCTAACTTTGGGGGAAAATGAAATCCTAAATACCAAGGAGTTCTTGTGCGAACAGAGCAAGAGAACACTGTGTGGGTTAAAAATAATAAAGGTGTTTATCAGTCATGTATTCTTTCTCCATACCTATTCAATCTTCAATCTCTATGCTGAACAAATCATACATATACTGAACAAATCAGAAAGAACTCTGAAGAAGAAATGTGGCATCAGGATCTAAGATAAACTCATCAACAGTCTGTGTTAGTTATACAGATGAAACAACTTGCTGAAAGTGAGGAGGACTTGGAGTGCTTTCTGCAGAAGATCAAAGACTACAGTGTTCAATATTAATTAAGACTCAATATAAAAAAAATCTCACCCCTGGACTGCTAGGCAACCTCAGGACAGATTAAACCTCAGAAAAGATTAAAATCATTAACAATTTTATCTTACGTGGATCCATAATCAACAGCTTTGGTACAAGCCATCAGGAGATCTGGATATGTATTGTACTGGAAAATTCTGCCATCACAGAATTAATAAATTACTGAGGAGCAAAATGTCAGTTTGAAGAGCCAGGCATACCTGATTCTGGCCATAGTCTTTTCAATTAGTTGCTATGCGCCTGAGAGCTAGACAATGAATAACAACAGCAGAAGAAGAATTGATATCTTTGAGCTATGGTGTTGGAGAAGAATACTGAATGTCCCATGGACTGTCAAAATAACAAACAGATATGTCATGCAGAAGTGAAGCTATAATGCTCCATGGAGGCAAAGATGACAAACAAAATTTCCTCTCATACATTTTGAGAATATTACTAGGAAAGGCTATTCCTTGGAAAAGGGATACCATTCTTTCAAAGCTGGTGAGTTAGTGAAAGAGTGGAAGTACCTCAAGTAGATGGATTGACACAGTGACTGCAACAATGAGCTCAAGAATCTTAGAAATTATGAGAATGTCACAGAATAGGATAGGGTTTAGACTTGTTTTTCATAGGTTCGCTATGAGTTTTGCCAACAGAGTGCACTTAGAGTAGACTAGCAAATATGACACCAGAAGTAGAACCTTTTTACTGGGAATCCAAACATACACTACTGATTGAAATGTGAGAAATATGAATGTAGGAAAATTAGAGATTGTTAAGAAAGAAATGGAACACACAGATATTGACATACTAGACATTGGCAAAATAAAATGGATTGACATGGGACATTTTGAGTCAGATGATCTGCTGTGCTGGAAATGAAAAGGTGAGACAAAATGAGGTTGTGTTCCTAGTTAAAAATACCATCATGAAATACAGTGTTATGAGTGATAGGATAATAGCCATATGTATGCAAGGAAGACCTATTATTACCACTACCATTCAAATATATGCACCAACAACCAAGGACATAGAGAAAGAAAGATTACTTCTAAAAACTTTTGCAGTAGAAAATTGATTAAACATGCAACCAAGATACTTTGATAATAATGTATTATTGGAATGCAAAAGTTCAGAACAGAGAAGTAGTCGGAAAGTATGGACTTAGTGACAGAAATGAGGCAGAAGAAGAATTATATAATTCTATACTATCAATTAACTAGTCAATGCAAACACCTTTTATAAGAAGCATAAATGGTGACTGTACACATAGACTTCTCCTGATGGACTATGCACATATCAGATTGACTACATATGTGGAAGAAGTTGCTGGAGAAACTCAGTATCAGCTGTGAAAACTGGGCTAAGTGCTGATTGTGGAACAGACCATCAACTTCTAATATCCAAGTTCAAACTGAAGCTAAAGAAAATAAAATAAAGTCTACAAGAACTAAAGTTTTAACTTAAGTCTATCCCATCAGAATTTAAAGACCATCTTAGGAACATGTTTGAGGTCTTGAACACTAATTGAGTGAAGAAGAGCTGAGCTGTGGGAGCATACCGAGAATATCACTCATGAAGAATACAAAAGTCGATTACAAAAGACAGAGGTGGAAAAAAAGATGGATTTTAGAAGAGACTCTAAATACTACTCTAGAATGCAAGAAGCCAAAGCAAGGGGAAGAAATCAAGATGTTAAAAAGCTAAACAGAATTATTTCAAAGGACAGCTTGGGAAGACAAAGCAAAGTATTATAAGGGAAGGAGTATATAGAGTCACTATACCAAAAATAATTGGCTGATACAGAAGAATTTAATGTAACAACATATGAACAAGAGGCAATTGTGATGAAGGAGAAAGCTCAAGCTGCTCTGAAGGAATTGTGGGGGAAAAAACAAGACCCTAGGAATTGATGGAATACCAATTGACATATTTCAGGTAACAGATACTGCCCTGCATGCGCTCATCAAGAAATCCAGAGGACTACTACCTTGCCAACTACCTGAAGGTATTTATATTATTTCCATTGCAAAAGAAGATGACCCAAGAGAGTTTGAAAATTATCAAACTAGATCACTAATATCAATGAAAACAAAATCCTGCTGAAGATTATCCAAAAACTACAGTAACAGACCATCAACAGAGAACTGCCAGATGTACAGATTGGGTTTAGAAAAGGCCATGGTACTTAGACACATCATAGCCAGTGTTAGGTGGATCTTGGCTGAAAGTAAAGAGTATTAGAGGTATGTCTGTCTTTCTCTGATTGTGCAAAGGCAATTGACTGTGTGGATCACAGCAAAATGTGGCTAAACTTGAGAAGAATGGGAACCCCAAAACACTTACTTGTTCTCATACAAAACCTGTACTTTACCAGGAAGCAGTAGTCCAAAAGGAGTGGGAAAACAGTGTGTGGTTCAGGATCAGGAAAGGTGTGTATTAGGCATGCTTCTTGTCTCCAAACCTTTTCAATCTATGTGCAAACAGATCATTCAGGAGGCTGGACTTCAAGAGGAGGAATGTGGATCAGAATTGGAAGAAGACTCATCAGCAACTTGTGTTATGTTCGTGACACAATCTTACTGCTAAAACTGAGGAGGACATGAAGCATTTGTTGCACAAGGTCAAGGATTGTAATCTTCAGTATAGGTTGAAGCTCAACACCATAAAAACAGTTTCTCACCACAGGACCACATGAAAGCTTATTGCTAACAATTCCAACTTGCTTGCTTGGTTCCACAATCCATACTCTTGGCACCAGAGATCAAGAGATCAAAAGATTAATTGCATTGGGAAAGGCTGCTGTAAGGGACCTCTCTAGAGTACTGAAGAGCAGCTATGTCAGTCTAGAGACTAAGATGCACCTGATACAGACCATAGTCTTCACAATTACTTGTTATGCATCAGAGAGCTGGACAATGACCAAGAATGATAGAAGAAGAATCGATGCCTTTTAGTTGTGGTGCTGGAGAAGAGTGCTGAACATACTGTGGACTGCCAGGAGAACAAACAGGGCTGTCCTGGAGAAGGTGAAAACAAACTAATCCCTGGAGGCAAGAATTTTGAAGTTCTGTTTCACATTCTTTGGATACGTGGCTAAGAGGGACTAGACCTTGGAGAGGGACATCATGCTTGGAAGGGTGGAGGGACAGAGTAAAAGAGCAAGACCCATGATCAGATGGATTGACTCAGTGACGAGGGTAAGGGGATTAGGTCTGTCAGAGATAAGATTGCCTCAGGATAGGGCAGAGTGCAGAGCTAATGTACATAGGGTCATTTTGAGTCATAAGGGACTCAATGGCACATGTTGTTGTTGTTGTTATGTGCTGTTGAGTCGTTTGTGACTCATAGCGACCCTATGTACAACAACCCTAAACCCTGCTCTATCCTGTGCCAATCTCATTGCCTCTGACACACCCATCCCGATTACCCCAGTCACTGAATCAATCCACCTCATAGAGGGTCTTCCCCTCCTGCGCTGTCCCTCCACTCGGCCCAGCATGATGTCCCTCTCTAAAGACCTGTCTCTCCTTACAACATGTCCAAAGTATGTCAGGCGAAGCCCCAGAATCCTTGCCTCCAAGGAGCAGCCTGGTTTAACTCTCTCCAGGATGAATCTGTTTTGTTTGCTTGGCAGTCCATGGTACACTCAATACTCTTCTCCAGCACCACAGCTCGAAGGCATCAATTCTCCTTCTATCCTCCCTAGTCATTGTCCAACTCCCTGATGCATAGCAAGTGATTGCAAAAACCATGGCCTGTATCAGGCGCACCTTAGTCTCCAGAGAGACACCGTTGCTCTTGAGTACATTAGAGAGGTGCCTAACCACAGATTTTCCCATCTTTCCAATGGCACATAAAAACAACAAAGATCCTTCGAAGTCAACTGACTGACTGGAAGAGATTCATATTAGCTCCCATTCTCGGTGATCCAACAGAATGCGTAAATTATCTAACAATATCATTAATATCACACACAAATAATATTTTGTTGAATATTATTTAAAAATGCCTCGAACAGTATATTGACAAGGAACTGTCAGAAATTCAAGCTGGAGTCAGAAGAAGGTGCCCTGGCACGAAGGATATCATTGTTAATGGCAAATAGATTCTGGAAGAAACTAAAGAATACTAGATAGATAATTTTCTATGTTTTATTGACTATGCAAAGAAAGTTGATTGTATGTATTATAAAAAATTATTGCTAACATTGAGGGGAAAAAAATAGATGTTCCAGAATACTTAGATGTGTTGATGTGAAACCTATACCTAGACCAAGAAGCCTTTGTTCAAAGAGAAGAAGAGAACATTGCATGAAGGTTAAATTAAGATTGGAAGAAGACTTATCAAGAACCTGAGTTACAGTGGTGGAACAATCTTGCTTGTTGAAAATAAAGAAGAAACACTTGTTGAAGAAGTTCAAAGATCACAACCTTCAATATAAATTACATCTCATCATGAAGAAAACAAAATCTTTACTGCAGCAACAATAGACAGCATTAAGATAAATGGAGAAAAGATTGATGTTGTCAATGGTTTCATCTTACTTGGATCCACAATCAAGATACTTGGTTCCAGCCAGAAATTCAAGCTGGAGTTAAAAAAAAAAAAATGCCTGCCACAAAAGATATCATTACTAACATCAGATGGATACTGATTAATACTAGAGAAAACTGTTGTTGTTTTTGTTGTTATGCCGTCGAGTCACCTATGACTCATAATGTCAAACACCATGTCCTTCTCCAAGAACTGGTCCCTCCTGACCACATGTCCAAAGTATGTGAGACAGAGTTTCAAAATCCTTGCCTCCAAGGATCAGCTTGGTTTCACCTTCTCCAGGACAGATCTGTTTGTTCTCTTTGCAGTCCACAGTATGTTCAATACTCTTCTCTAGCACCGCAACTCAAAGGTATTGATTCTTCTTCTATCATCCTTATTCATTGTCCAGCTGTCTGATACATAGCAAGTCATTGAAGAGATCATGGCCTGGATCAGGCACATTTTAGTCTCCAGACTGATATCATTGCTCTTCGGTACTCTAGAGAGGTCCTTGACAGTAGATTTTTCAATGCAATACATCTTTTGATTTCCTGACTGCTGGGGCTAAGAGTGTTGACTGTGGAACCAAGCAAGTGGAAATTGTTAACAATCTCAATCTCTTCTTTGCTTATCATGATGTTGCCAATTGGCCCAGTGGTAAGAACCTTTATTTCCTTGATGTGACCTTTAATCCATATTGAAGACTACAGTCCTTAATCTTCTGCAGCAAGCTCTTCAGGTCTTCTTCAGTTTCAGCAAGGATGTGTCATCTGCATAACATATGTTGTTGATAAGTCTTTCTCCAGTCCTGATGCTACATTTCTCCTCATGAAGTCCAGACTGCTGAATGATCTATTGCACATATAAATTGAAAAAGTATGGAGATAGCAAGCATCCCTGGCATACAGCTTTTCTAATTTCACTGATACTGAGCGGTGTTTCCTTGCTCTGTTCTAATGACTTCCTCCAGGATGAAGTGCAGGTTTTGTATTAGAACGATCAAGTGCTCTGGCATTCCCATTCTTCTAAAGGTTAGCCACAATATGTTGTGATCCATATAATCAAATGCCTTTGTATAGTCAATGACATATGAATAGATGCTGCTTTCAGCTAAGATCCATCTAATATTATTGTCTATAATGTTCCTAATGCCTTGGTCTTTTCAATTTGCACATTTTCATTGCTGTCTAACATTTTACAGAATACTATTTTTCTTCATCATATACTTTTTAAGTCAATACTTCAGTATCTAAGCCCAATATATTTTCACTCTGCCAAAATCTAAATGCTACAGGGTGAGAAATAATAGATATTTTTTAATTACTGGAAAAAATCAAAGAATTAAAACTACTATTTTGGACAGTTTCAAATATAGGTGAGGCATTGCAGAATATCTTTACACATTAATGTACATAGCAACTCATAGCAACCCTAGGTACAGTAAGTCAGAATCTTGCTGTATCCTGAGCCAGTCTCACTTTCTTTCTCATACCTGTCACCATTACCCCAGTTACTGTATCAAACTCTTCATCCTTGTAAGCATAATATTCTTCTCCAGAGACTTGTCTCTCCTCCAAAGTATGTAAGACTGAGCTTCAAAATCGTAGTCTCTAAGGAGCAGCCTGGTTTCACGCTCTTGGGGATAAACCTGTTTATTCTTTTGGGAGTTCACGGTATGCTCAATACTTTTCTCCAGCACTATAACTCAAAGACATCAATTTTTCTTCTGTGATCTTTGGTTATTGGCCCGAATCAACTGTACCTTAGTCTCCAGACAAACAGCATTACTTTTCAGCACTTTTTAGAGGTTCCTGAGAGCAGCTTTCCCAAGAGCAATTCACCTTTTTATTTCTTGACTATTGGTGCCAAGTATGTTGATTGTGGATTCAAGCAAGCTGAAATTGTTATCAATTTCTTATCCATCTTTTGTGATCCTGCCAGTTGTTCTAGTGGTGGGAATCCTTGTTTTCTTGGTATTGAGCTTCAATCCATAGTAAAGACTGAAGTTCTTGACCTTTTGCAACAAACACGTCAGGTCACTCTTCATGGCTGATGTTCTTGACATCTTCCCACAGCTCACCTGCTCTTCACACATTAGTTTTCAAGGCTTCAAACTGTTCCTGACATGGTCTTTAAATTTTGGTGTGATAGACTCAAGGTCAGACTTTGGTTCTTATGGATTTGATTTGATCGTTCTCTAGCTTCAGTTTGAACTTAAATAAGAGCAGTTGATAATCTCTTCCACAGTCAACACCTGGCCTAGTTTTGACAGCTGATAATGAACTTCTCAACTGATGTTTTCCACAGATGTAGTCACTCTGATTCCTGTGTATATCACAAGGTGAAGTCCATGTATATTGTTGCCATTTGCGTTTCTCATCAAGTGTATTGCAGTGAATATGTCATTAATTGTACAGAATTCTAGAATTATATCTCTATTCTCATTTCTGTCACCAATTTCATGCTTCCTAAGTGATGATATTTCTTTCCTGTTCCCAGCTTTTGCGTTCTTTTGTTATTGTGTACCAAAGAGTTGGAACCAAACCTTAGGTAGCCCTCTGGTGAGTTTTCAGAGGCAGTTAATCTCATGGGAGGAGATTGCCCATCCTTCTCCCACAGAGCAGCTGGTGGCCCCTTGAACCACATGTTTTTGGGATTGCAGCACAGCTTTGTGCCACTAAGCCACCATTATCAAAGCCTCTTGGCGGAATGTCTTATTGATTTCTGACTGCAAAAGTTAGTAGAATTCATCAGCCCAGGAGGAAGTTTCACCTGCTGCAGGAGTGCCAACAACACAGGGGAGTGCAGAAGAAATTGGTGGACAGAGGTGTGTGAAGACCTGAACCATCAAACCAGGATTGGCTAGGGACAGAAGGGTGGGAAGTGCTGGAGAGGCAAGGAGAGGGAACTAAACTGGATGCTGGCAGAGCAGGCGTGGAGGTAGGAGCAATACTCATGTGCCTAAGGAGGGGGGTGTGACACCTGATCTGTTACCTGTATAATGACAAAGGTCTCTCATCTGCTTTTAGGTAAAATGCTTGTCTGTCCAGTATTGTTCTGCAGTCAAGCATTTAAATTAAGGCAGTCTAGGGAGAAGGATTGGCCATCCACTTCTGAAACAACAGGCTTTTGAAAATCCTATGTACAATAGAGCAAACTTAGTAGACTAGCAGATATGACACGGGAGGTATCAAACAGATGCTACTGATTGGATTGTGGAATGTGTGAAGTATGAATGAAGGAAAATTTGAGATTGTTAAGGGAAAAGTAGAAAGCATAAATATTGACATATTAGGCATTGGTGAAATGAGATGTAGTGGTATGGGACATTTTGAGTCAGATAGTCATATGATCTACTAAGCTGGAAATAAAAAGTTGAGGAAAAGTAGAGTCAAGTTCATACTTTAAAAGGCCATTTCTTGATCCATCTTGAAATAAAATGTTGTGAGTGATAGGATAATATTTATATGCATGCAAGGAAGATCTGTTAATACCACTTTCATTTAAATATATGCACCTACAACCTGGGCCAACAAGGAGGAAATAGATGATGAAGAGAATACTAGGTTGGTGTTTTTCTAGCAGTCAAGAAATCAAAAAACCTATCACACTTGGAAAATACACTGTCAAAAACCTCTCAAAAATGCTAAAGCTATAATGTCAGTTTAAAGACTAAAGTGTGTCTGATCTAAGCCATGGTATATTCCATTTTCTCCCCTAGGTATCTGCAAGTGGTTATTCTGTGTCTTCAAATCAACTGTAACTAATAGCAACCCTATGAACAACAGATCTGAACCTCGCCTTATTCTGGACCAGCTAACCCATCTCAGATATATACTTGAGCCCATTGTCACTTCATCTTGTTGAGCATCTTCCTTTGCTATACTGATCCTCCAATTTTCTGAGCATGATATCCATATCCAAGGACTGTCCTCTCCTGATAACATACCCAAAATATGTAAGATGAAA
>NW_006399887.1:6794484-6807016 GCF_000299155.1 Elephantulus edwardii
CACACTGACAAAGGAGATTAATCAGAACTGGTTTTGACAAGCACTGGGGCAATTGGACAATTAAAACAAGTATTCGGGGGTGGGGGAAGAAGAACGAACTGGGGAGGATGGTTGAGAAAACAGTGCAACAATGAATGAATGAATGAAAACCCCAAATCTCTGTAAATGTTCATTAAAACTAATAAAATTTAGTAATAATTTAGTAATAAAAGGCCATGGCTTTGATCAAGCACATCTTGGTTTTTAAATGGAGAGGTCCCTAACTGCACGTTTTCCCATTGTGATTCGTCTTATGTATTCTTGATTGCTAGCACTAAGGAAGTGTGTTGATCTTAGGTGACGTGGTTGACAATTTATATCTTTTCTCTATTGTGATATTGTCTATTAGATCAGTGGAGAGGATTTTCCTTGTCTTAATGTTGTGATTTAATCCACATTGAAAACTGTAATCTTTTATCTTCTGCAACAAATGCTTGAAGTCTTCCTTATTTTCAAAAAGCAAGTTTTTGTCACCTGCATAATGCAGGTTATTGTTGAGTTTTCCTCTAATCTCGGCACCACATTCTTCATAGAATCCAGATTTTCCAATAATTTGCTCAGTATATAAATGGAATAGGTATGGAGAAAAAAATATAACTCTGACACACTCTCTTCTTAATTTTAAATAAGAGCTCTGGTAACTTAGTGATAAGAAGCTGCTCTGGAAATCTTAAGGCACGTGGTTCTAATCCACCAGCTGCTCCACAGGAGAAGATTGGGCAATCTCCTCCCTGGTGGTTAACTGCCTCTGAAAACCCACCAGAGGGTCAGCTATGTATCAGTTCCTCCTTGATGATACACAACAACGATAACAATCTTTGATCTTCAGCAAATGCTTCAAGTCCTCCTCAGTTTCAGCTAGCAAAATTGTATCGTTTGTATAACACAGATTGTTGGTGAGCCTTCTTCTGATCCTAATGTCACATTCTTTCACAGGAAATCTGACTTTGAAAATTATTTTCTTGGCACACAGTTTGGATATGTAGAAAAGATATAGCCCTGACACATCCCTTTCTTGATTTTAAACCACGCAGCATTCCCTTACTTTGTTCAGACATCAGCATGTTGGTCTATGCATAGTTTTTGTATGAGCACAATGAAGTGTTCTTAGATTCTCATTTTGCTGAATTTGTTGTGATTGAAAAGGATGACAGAAGAAGAGTCTGTGTCTCTCAGTTGTGACACTGGAGCAGAATATTGAGTATCCCATGGACTGACAAAAGAACACTGAATCAGGGCAATCCCCAGAGGCAAGGATGATGAAACTCCATCTCACATACTTTGGGCCTTTTTTTTTTCTTTCAGGAGGAGCCACTCTTTAGAAAAGCACAATACATTAAGAAAGGTGGAGTGCCAGAGAAAAGAATAGAAGACCACACACACACACAAAAAAAAAAAAAAGGAAAAACTATTGACACAGTGACTGTAACGATGTGCTTAAGCATATCAGAGATGATGTGGATACTACAGGACAGAGCAAGGTTCAGATCTGTTGTTTACAGGTTCACTATGAATCACAGTGGATTCGATGACACCCAACAACAACATCTTTAGAGGCAAATATGGTGAAATTTTGTCTCACATATTTTGGGCATGTTGCCATGAGGAACAATTTTTTTGAAAACATGTTATACTATGAAAGATAAACCATCAGAAAAAGAGGAAAAGAACCTCAAAAGCATGGGTTGACATGGTGACTGTAACAATGTGCTCAATGATGGCAAAGATCTAGAGGATGGTGCAGGATGGAACAAGGTTTTGACCTGTTGCTCATGTTGTTGTTATGTGCTGTCGAGTAACCTGTGACCCATAACCACCCTATGTACAACAGCCCTAAACCCTGCTCTATCCTGTGCCAAACTTAATGACTCTGACATACTTACCCCCATTACCCCAGGCACTGAATCAATCCATCTCATCAATGATCTTCCTCTCTTGCACTGTCCCCCCATTCTCCTAAGTATGACATCCCTCTCCAAGGACTGGTCCCTCCTTTCAACATGTTCAGACTATGTCAGACAAAGTTTCAGAATCCTTGCCTCCAAGGAGCAGCCTGGTCTCAACCTCTCTAGGACAAACCTGTTTGTTCTCCTAGGAGCCCCTTTTATACTCAATATTCTTCTCTAGCATAACAACTCAATGGCATCAATTTTCCAATCATTTCTAGTCATGTCCCTGTTGCTAAGAAAGTCATTATGAATTGGAGTTAACTCACCTGAACAACACCTAACTACAGCCTAAGGTCCAAAAGGTCCTACTCTTCTCATTCACATTAGTGTAGTCCCCCTCAATCTCATGGTAAAAGTCAAGGCTAATGGCTATGAAAGCCATTGTGACAGTCAATCTACTGCACCACACCTTGGTTTCTTAGTTTTCGAATCATTGAATCCAGTAATTTATGTTATTTTAAAAATCAATTACTCTCACACACATTAATTCCTTTAAGATAATTTAAGAGGTGGGGAGGGAAAGAAGGAAAAAACCCTTAGACGTATTTATATAAAATGTATAACACACTTAGCCAAAACAATTTAAAAGGTAACTTGAGTGTTTTTTCTTCAAGTCACAGTTTTCTCTCCCTTCCTTTAAACATTATGCTATCCTTCTTTCCTCTTGTGGGGGAAGAACAGAACTCAAAATAAACTTGAAGACTCTCCATCTAAAGAAAGAAACTCATCACTTTCCAAAGTGTAGCCTGAGGAGAGTAGTAAGCCTTGCAGGAAAAGTTCAGACTAAATAGGATATTTTTCCAAGAAGATAGTAGTTGTTGCCTGAAGCATTAAGCTGAAAAACTTGAGTACAGCTTCAGCCATTCTGGGGGAAAAAATATACTTGTCACAGTATCTCAACAAGGAGGGAGAAAGATTGAAAGTATGCACTGGACAAACTATAATGATGTAGCTTCTCGTTTT
This sequence comes from Elephantulus edwardii, assembly GCF_000299155.1. Classification (NCBI taxonomy): domain Eukaryota; kingdom Metazoa; phylum Chordata; class Mammalia; order Macroscelidea; family Macroscelididae; genus Elephantulus; species Elephantulus edwardii. The sequence continues at coordinate 6,797,436 of NW_006399887.1, forward strand.
CTTTTCTAGGATGCCCTTTCTTACATTGGCCACTTGATTTCCTGTACATACTTACATCACAGCACTTAAGAATATTTATTTCCATTATGAAATGTTTCCTCATTTGCTGTCCTATCTTGATAAGCCCTAAGTTCCTTTTGCAGATCAGTTGAATTGTATCCCTTTCCCCCCACAACACATGACACATCCATTTGAGCTGTGGTACTGGAGAAGATTATTAAATGTACCATGGACTGCCAAGAAAACAAACAGATTCATCCTGGAGAGGGTTAAACCAGGCTGCTCCTTGGAGGCAAGGATTCTGGGTCTTCGTCTAACATACTTTGGACATGTTGTAAAGAGGGTCAGGTCCTTAGAGAGGGACATCATGCTGAGTAGAGTAGAAGGACAGCACAGGAGAGGAAGGCCTTCTATGAGGTGGATTGATTCAGTGACTGGGGTAATTGGGATGGGTGTGTGAGAGGCAGTGTGATTGGCACAGGATAGAGCAGGGTTTAGGGCTGTTGTACATAGGGTCGCTATGAGTCGCAAGCGACTCACGGCACATAACAACAACAACAACGTGTGAATTTCTTAAAACCAGTGTATTTTACAGATAAAAATTCTAGAGTTGCTGTATTTACTGATGACTTCCTCCTCCTCCTATTCTAAGACTTTGCAGAGGAAATAAACTGGAAAGTAGAAAGTAGATTATATGTTCATGCTTTTTTACCATAAATTCTGTGCACATGGTCAAAGTGAACATCCTAGAATTTAACAAGAGAACTAGAAATTTCACTTCTGGAAAAGTGAAGAAACTCATTGGCCGACGTGAGTTAATGGAGAAAAGGTTCTGAAATATTCTTCCTTCTTTGTTAAGTGTAGATTGTTGTTCTTCTTGTTGTTGTTCTTTGTTAAATGTAGATTTTTGTTGGTCTTGTTGTTGTTGTTGTTGTTGTTGTTATTGTTGTGTGCCTGTGAGTCCAAACTGACTCTTAGCTGGCCACCCAACAGGTTTTCAGAGGCAGTTAATCACACAGGAGGAGAATGCCCATCTTTCCGCCACAGAAAAGCTGTTGGATATGAACCACGTTCTTTTGGGATTGCTGCACAGATTATTATTAAAGGCCACCAGAGCTCCATAAGAGCAGATTCCTCCTATTTAATTGAGGAATGAGTGAAACCTCAAACTTTCTGTACATTTTCACTAAAATCACAATTCAAAAAGGAGAGAAAAATGAGAAATAGACAAAATATGAGAAGCAAAAAAGTAGATTTTTTATTTTTATTTTTATTTTCATTTTTATTAAGATCACATATTATCATTGTTGTTATGTGTTTTTGTGTTAACTATGATTCATAGTAACCCCACGAACAATGGTTTAGAACTCTGCCCTTTCCTGTGCCAACTTCACCAGCTCTGATACACCTGACTGCATTGTGACATTCACTGTGACAATCCACCTCATCCAAGGTCCTCCTCTCCCACAGTGACCCTCTATATCCAAGCAGTATGTCCTTCTCACAGGCCTGGTCCCTCCAGGCAACATGCTCAAAGTATACCAGATGATACTTCAGAATTCTTGTATCTTAGAAGGAACCTAGTTTTACCCTCTCCAGAACAGATATGTTTGTTCTCCTGGCACACACTTTTCAACACTCTTTTCCAGCATCAAGCTCAAGTGATCAATTCTTCTTCTGCCATCCATATTCACTGACCCGCTCTCAGATGCATAACAAGCAGTTGAGAAGACCACAGCCAGTATGAAGTGTACCTTCATCTCTAGATGACACTGTTGTTTTTTAACTGTCTAGAACAGCACATAAACAGAGAACTACCAGAAGTCCAGGCTGGTTTCAGAAGGGGTTGTGGTACTAGAGATATTGTAGCTGATGTTAGATGGATCTTGGCTGAAAGCAGGGAATACCAGAGGAATGTCTATCTGTGTTTCATTGACTATGCAAAGGCATTTGACTGTGTAGATCATAACACTGTGGCTGACTCTGAGAAGAATGGGAATCCCAGAACACTTGATTGTTCTGATGCGAAACTTATACTTGGACCAGGAGGCAGTCATCAGAACAGAGCAAGGGAACACTGCATGGTTCAAAATTGGGAAGGGCGTACGCCAGGGATGCATCCTATCTCCATACCTTTTCAACCTATACGCAGAATAGATTATTCTGGAGGCGGGGCTCTATGAGGAGAAATGTGGGGTCAGGATTGGTGGACGATTTATCAGCAATCTGCGTTATGCGGATGACACAACCCTGCTTGCTGAAACTGAGGAGGACCTGAAGCGCCTGCTGCAGAGTGTCAAGGATGGCAGCCTACAATGTGGATTGAGGCTCAATGTCAAGAAGACAAAGATTCTCACCACTGGACCAATTGGCAACATCAGGATGGATGGTGAAGAGATTGAGATTGTACACAGCTTTAGTTTGCTTGGCTCCATAGTCAACAGTCTTGGCACCAGCAGCCAGGAAATTAAAAGGCGCATTGCCATGGGAAAGTCTGCTGTTAGGGACCTCTCCAAAGTACTGAAGAGCAGTGGTGTCTCTCTGGAGACTAAGGTGCGTCTGATACAGGCCATGGTCTTCGCAATCACCTGTTATGCATCAGAGAGCTGGACAATGACCAAGGAGGATAGAAGGAGAACTGATGCCTTTGAGCTGTGGTGCTGGAGAAGAGTATTGAGAATACCATGGACTGCTAGGAAAACAGATAGATTTGTCCTGGAGAGGGTTAAACCGGTTGGCTCCTTGGAGGCAAGGATTCTGAGGCTCCATCTAACTTACTTTGGACATGTAGTGAAGAGAGACAGGTCCTTAGAGAGGGACATCATGCTGAGGAGAGTAGAGGGACAGCACAGGAGAGGAAGGCCCTCTATGAGGTGGATTGATTCAGTGACTGGGATAATTGGGATGGGAGTGTCAGAGACAGTGCGATTGGCACAGGACAGAGCGGAGTTTAGGGCTGTTGTACATAGGGTCGCTATGAGTCGCAGACGACTCGACGGCACATAACAACAACAACAACAACAGAGAGGTCATTGACAGCAGATTTTCCCAATTCAATTTATGTTTTGATTTCCTGACTGCTGGTGCCAAAAGTGTTGATTGTGGACCTGACGAAGGTAAAACCCCTATCTATTCTCACGATACTGCTTATTGGCCCAGTGGTGAGGATCTTTTAATTTCTTGATATTAAGATGCAATTCACATTGAATGTTGTAGTCTTTGACCTTCTGCAGCAAATATTTCAAGGTCTTCTCATTTTCTGCAGGCAAGGTTGTGTTGTCTGGATAACACAAAGTGTGGATTAGTCTTCCTTTAATCCTGATGCCACATTATAAAGTTTATAAAGTACACTTTATATGTTCAGCCTCCCAAATGGTATGTTCTGTATAGAGGTTGAAAAGGTTAGGTGGGAAATGGATACATCACTGATGCACTCACTATTTTTTTTTTTTTTTAGCTATGGTGCTACCTCTAAGGCACATGGTTCATACATCCATTGCTTTGCATGAGGAAGACGGCAATATCCCCCAGTGGAATTTATTGACTTTGAAAACCTGCTGGAGGGCCAACTATGAGTCAATGCTGGCTCAATAATACATGGCAATAACAACATGATATAAAATGAGTGCAATATTTTTGTTTTGTTGTTTGATATAAAATGAGAGCAATATTTTTGTTTTGTTTTGGGGTTTGTGTTATTTTAGGGGGTCCTTTTAAAATTTTATATCAGTTTGCTCACAAAGTTTATATGCATTATGTTTCACACTATTCTTCACTCAGATTGAGTTCACACAATCATTCCCATGAATTATATTTATAAAATCAGTCACCATTGGGCTTTGCCCATTATTATCCTATCTTTCCAGGTCCTCAGTGGATCCTTGCCATTTCTTTCACCCCTCCCCTCACCCACCAAATTGTGAAACCCTGTGGTTTCGCCCCTACCCATTCTCATCCCTCTACTCCCACACCTTCCCTACTTGTAAAAGGCTACAACCACTCTGGAAGACAGGTTGGCATTTCCTCAAAACTGGACATAGAAACTTCATATCACCCAGCTCTTCCATTACTAGGAATATATCCCAAGGAATTTAGAATTGAGGCATAAAAAGAGCTATATACATCAATATTCATAGCAGTGTTACTATCATTGCAAGAACATGGAAACAGCCCAAACATCAGGTACAACTGAATGGATTGAGAAGTTGTGGTACATTCCCACAATGGAATACGATGCAGCACCTAGGAGCAATAATCTCAAAGAAATGCTATGTAACTTGGGAGAGAATGGAGTGTTTTATGCTAAGTGAACTAATTCAGTGTCATAAAGACAAATACTTCATAAGATCATTATTGCATTGCTTTCTTGAACCATGCATTATTTCCTTTTCTGTTTGGACAATAGCTTCCTGGTCTAGCTACTGATTTCACATGAGCAAAATCAAGAGTTCTGGAATTCACATTCTTCTCAATATTAGCCACAGTTTGTTGGAATTTACACAGTCAAGTGTCTTTACATTGTCAATAATATGCAAATGAGCATCTTTCTGGTATGCTTTGCTCTCAGCAAAAATCCACCTGATTCCAGCAATGATATTCCTAGTGTCACAGTTTCTTCTAAGCTTTGGTTTTATTTCTGGCAATTGCCTTTCATTGTTCTCTTGCAGTTTTGTATAATGCAAGATTTGGCTTGCGTGTGATATTGTTTGATTTTCCACATTCTGTTGAATCACCTTTTCTTGGGAATAGGAATAAATATTAATCTCTTCCAGCCAGATTTTTTGGCACAGTCTAATGAGCACACCCAGGGATGAATCTGTTTGTTGAAATATGTCAATTGATATTCCTTCAATCTGGAACCTTATTTTTGGCCAATTCCTTCAGAGCAGATTGAACGTCCCCTTTATTACTATTGGTTCATTTTCAAATGCTACTTCCTGAAATGTTTCCTTGTCAGCCAATTCTGTTTGGTACGGTTCTTTGGTCCAGTGGCTGCGTATTCCTTCTGTTTTCTTTTAATGCTTCGTGGATTATTCAAGTTCATCTCCATAATATCTCTAAGTATTGCAACTCTAGGCTTGATTTTGTTTTTCAGTTCTTTCAGCTTGAGAAATGCTATGTGTGTTCTCCCTTTTTACTTTCTGATTCCAGCTCTCTGCGCATTTTGCTATAATCTTTGCTTTGTCTTCACATGCTACCCTTTGAAATCTTCTATTCAATTTTTAGCTCTCTGATTTCTTCCTTTTGTTTTGGCTTCTCAGAATTCTATTGCGATATTCAGAATCTCTTATAACATCATTTTCATTTTTGTCTCCTTTATCTTTGCAATGCCCTTTTACTATTTTTTATAACATCCCACAGCTCATCTGGTCTTTGTTTATTAGAATTTAAGATCTCAAACCTATTTTGAGATGGTTTTTAAATGTAAGTGGGACAGACTTAAGGTTATATTTTGGTTCTTGTATATTTAATTTTCTTTAGTTTCAATTTAAACTTGTATGTGAGTAGCTGATGGTTTGTTTCAGTCAGCACCTGGCCTAGTTTTCACAGCTGATAGTAAGCTTCTCCAATGATTCTTCTACAGATGTAATTAATATAATTCCTATGTAGTCTGTCAGGGGAGGAACATGTGTATAGTCACCTCTTCTGTTTTTTATAAAAGTTATTTGCAATAAATAAATAATTGATTGCATAAAATTCTATCTTCTATATCCAGCCTCACTTCTGTTACCAAGTCTGTATTTTTGCAACAACTGATCCTTTTTCCTTGTTCCCAACTTTTGCATTTCAATCACCAATTATTATGAAAGAATTGGTTGTATGTTTGGTCGATTTCAGACTTCAAGAGTTAGTAGAAATCTTCTTTTTCATCCTCTTAGACTTTAGTTGTTGGTGCACATATTTTAATGTTAATGGTATTAAGAATTCTTCCCTGTATGTGTACAGATAGTATCCTGTTGCTCACAGCATTGTACGTGAGGATGGAACTAGAAATGGTCTTTGTGGCTGTGGATATAACCCCATTTTTTCCTCACTTTTTCATTTCTGGCATAATGGATCATATGATTGTCTGATTTAAAGTGGCCTATGCCATCCTTCTCAGTTCTAATGCCTAGTAGGTTAATATTTATTCATTATATTGCTTTCAAAAATAATTTCCAATTTCCCTACATTCATATTTCACATATTCCATGTTCCAATTTAGTGGCTTTTTGCGACTGTTCCTTCTCATTTTTGTCTTTCTCAATGTGAAGGATCAGCCTCCAGTGCTATAGATCATAGTCTAACTACACTCTATTCATAGGGGTTTTCCAAAGCCTGTTGTTTCAGAAGTGGAAGGCCAGTTCTTCTTCCTAGTCTGTCATAATTTGGGAGCCCCACTTTAGTACATCATCTGATAGAAAACTCTTATACCCAAGAGATCAGTTGATAGACAAACATATATGTGTCTAAGCTATTAAGAGCAGCAACATGCAAATACGCTACCCAATTGAAAACAAAACAAAACACCAAAAAAAACCCCAGTACAACCTGACATATATTTGGAGTGATCGTCTCCATGACGAGTCACTACATGAGTTCTCTAACCAACTCCTAATATAATGGCTCAGGTTTTAGGCACACACTTCTATTTTCTGGGTGCTCCCCAGAAAAGATGGCACTCAGAACTTGTGGCTGGCTCCCTGGCACGTATATGGGTGCTATTACCTACAAGCATCCTTGGTTCACCTCTGGGTGCTGCCACCATGGGCCTCCATATCGTATTTTATTGTTTTTAAGTGTCATCCCAATAACCTCTCATTCAGAAACTCATGTGCAATAATCAAAAGTTGCCAGGTCCTGAAGCATCCTATAATTGGTGTCATATGGGACTATTGTGATACTAAATGTTTGTCTTGACTAGTTTTTAGAAGTAGATTATCAGACATTTCTCCTTAGTCTCTTAGTTTGGAAACTGAAAGATTGGTAATAGTTGTGCAAGAAGTACCTTAGCTGGGGACCAAACTCAGGCCTCATACATGAAGGCAAATTTCTCTCATTGACCCATCACTATCTTCAGCTGTGATATCTGAATCAACCACTGCAAATCAAGTCAAATTCATAACAATCTTTTATTAGATTTACAAATCTATAAATCTTTATGGGAGAAAAACTAGCCCTCTTTCTTTTGCAGCCATGGGTAGACTCATACCACCAACCTTTGGGTTAGCAGTCTAATACTCAATACATATTGTTGTTATTAGGTGCCATCGAGTCAGGTATGACTCATAGTAACCTTATGAACAACAGATCTCAACCTCTTATATCCTGTACAGTCTTCATACTTCCTGACACACTAGAGCACATTGCAGCAGTCATTGGATCAATCCACCTAGTCGAGGGTCTTTGTCTCTTTCACCTACCCTCCATCCTTCCAAGCATCATGTCCCTCTCTGAGGAATAAACCCTCCCAGCAACATGCCACAAATATGTAAGGTGAAGCCTCATCACTCTCGCCTCCAAAGAGCACTCTGGTTGCATCCTCTTCAAGACATATTTGTACTTTTGTCAGTTTATGGGATTTTCGGTGTTGTTCTCCAACAACACAGTTCAAAGTCATCAATTCATCTTCTGTCATCTTTATTCATTGTCCAGCTCTCCAATGCATAGAAAGTCATTAGAAAGAACACGACCTGAATCAGATGCACCTTAGTCCTCAAACTGACATCATTACTCCTCAATAATTTGGAGAGGTCCCTAACTGCAGATTTTCCCAATGCCTTGTGTCTCCTTATTTCCTGACTGCTGGTACAAAGGGCCTTAATTGTGGATCCAAGTAAGATAAAGTTGTTGGGAGTTTCAAACTCCTCTCCATACATCATGGGGCTTCCTATTAGTCCAGTGATAAGAATCTTTGTTTTCTTGACATTCACATGCAATTCATACCAAAGGCTGGATTCCTTGATCTTTTGCAATAAGTGCTTCAGGTCCTTCTCACTTTCAGAAAACAAGGTTGTGTTATCTGCATAATTCAGGTTATTGATGAGTCTCCCTCCAGTTGTGATACCACATTTCTCTTCACAGAGTCCAGCTTCTTGAATAATTTGCTCAGTTTACAGATTAAATAGGTGTGGAGAAACAATACAACCATGATGCACTACCTTCCTAATTATAAACCATGAAGTGTTGTCCCTGTTCTGTTCACACAATAACCTCCTAATCTAGGTATAGGTTTTTCATGAGCACAGTGAAGTGCTCTGGGATTCCCAGTCTTCACAATGTCAGCCACAACTTGCTATGATCCACAAAGTCAAATGCCTCTGCAAAGTCAATAAAGCATAGATGGACATTCTTCTGGTATTCTTTACTTTAAGCCAGGATCCATCTGATATCAGCAATGATATCCAGGTGCAAAGGCCTCTTCTAAATCCTGCTTGAACTTCTGGCAGTTTCCAATGTATGTACTGTTCTAGCCACTGTTTCATGATCTTCAGCAGTATTTTGCTTGCATGTGATATTAATACTATTTTTAGTAGTTTCCAAATTCAGTTGGATCGCCTTTTTGGGGGGGGGGGAGTTGGAACAAACATGGACCTCTTCAATTCATTGGAAAGACAGCTGTCCTCTAAATTTCTTGGCATAGACTGTTGAGTGCACCTGAGGCTGCATACTCAATGTATAATGAATCCGCAATGCAAGTGTTTATCTATCCAGCCACATGTAACATATTATTGCCATTACAATACTGCTTATCACTTAAGTACAAGGATATATTATAGGTAGGATATCACGATAATTCAAATTTACTATCAGTTAGGCAAGAGCTGGGTAACTGAAGTTCCTAAGTTCCTTCTAGCATGAACTGTCCCACCAGAAAACCTCAAAATGCCATGTAAATATACTTTTTTACATGTGCATTTGCTACAGAGTCATTATACCAAAAATAACTGATTGACAATAGACCATTTCAAGAAATATATAATCAAGAATAGTATTCAATGAAGAAGTCTGAGCTGCAGTGAAGGGATTGGCAAAAAGTAAGGTTTTAATAATTGATGGAATACCAATTGTGATATTTCATGAAACAGATGAAGCTCTGGTTATACTCACCAGTCTCTGCCAACAAACATGGAAATCAACTACCTGGCCAACTGACTGGAAGAGATCCATACTTGTTCTCTCTCCAAAAAAAGGTGATCCAAAAGGGTATTAAAATTATCAAACAATATTATTAATACCGTTGTTGTTGTTGTTGTTGATTGGCCACGACTCATAGCAACCCTATGAACAAAAGCCCTGAAGTCTTTTTTTGTTAATTATTGATATTTATCAAAGTTCATAGAGTTTTCAGAGGCATGTTGTTTAGGAGGTGGATGCCACTCCCAAAATCTATGGCCCCTAGACACATTTCAAGCTTGAAGCTGAACCAAACCTGTACATCAATTATTGTAGTTGTTGTTGTTGTTATGTGCCGTCGAGTCGTTTCCGACTCATAGCGACCCTATGCACAACAGCCCTAAACCCTGCTTTATCCTGCGTCAACCGCACCGCCTCTGACACACCCATCCCGATTACCCCAGTCACCGAATCAATCCATCTCA
>NW_006399887.1:6810057-6824775 GCF_000299155.1 Elephantulus edwardii
CATGTTCTGACAGTTTGTATCTTAAGCTTTCTTGGCTTCTGTGATTCCAAAAACGTCGACTGCTGACATTTTCCTTTTGACCAGTGTCTCTTAAGATTAGTTGTGCTTTCTCCAAGGGAAGGTGACGTGTCCTGTAGAACTCCTGAGTGGATTATGTTTCCCTTTCTGCCGGAAATCCTGGGTACCTTTGAAAAACGCGTCTTCGTCGCTTATCTGAGCTGGCTTCCTTGTGCCCGCTCTCAAGCCTCCCTTCTACCCAGGAGCACGCTGGAAATCCTGGGTACCTTTGAAAAACGCCTCTTCATTGCTTATCTGAGCTGGCTTCCTTGTGCCCGCTCTCAAGCCTCCCTTCCACCCAGGAGCACGCTGGAAATCCTGGGTACCTTTGAAAAATGCCTCTTCGTCGCTTATCTGAGCTGGCTTCCTTGTGCCCGCTCTCAAGTTGTTTGTTGTTGTTGTTGCTATGTGCTGTCGAGCCACTTGTGACCCATAGCGACCCTATATGTACATAAGCTCTGAACCTTGCCCTGTCCTGAGCCAATCTCACTAATTCTGACGCACCAACTCCATTGCCCCAGTTACTGTATCAGTCCATCTCATTGTGGGTCTTCCTCTCTTCTATTGTCCCTCCACCCTTCCAAACATGATGTCCTTCTCCGAGGGCTGGTCTCTCCTAGCCTCATGCCCAAAGTATGTGAGACAGAGCTTCAAAATCCTAGCCTCCATGGAGAAACTTGGTTTTATCCTCTCCAAGACAGACTCGTTTTCTTGGCAGTCCATCAATATGTTCAAGACTCTTCTCTAGCACCACAATTCAGAGGCATTGATTCTTCTCCTGTCATCCTTAGTCATCATCCTGCTTTCTGATGCACAGTAAGTAATTGTGAAGACCAAGGCCTGGATCAAATTATAGTAGAAAGTGTATGCAATGAACACCATAAAGGAATGGACTCCTTAAAGCAAAAGGAAAGTGAGGTCAAAAGAAAAGTGTTTTCCCCAAAACAAAGTCTGCCTTTCCTAGGAAAGACAGGAAAGTATAGGAAAGGACAAATGGAAACAGAATACAAGAAGGAAAAGGAAGAGTGCTATCACACTGTGGGGATTGCAAATGTCATCTCAAAACAAAATGTGATTAAATTGTTGAGTGGAAAACTAATTTGATTTATAAATTTCACCTTGAGCTTAATACATTTTTTGTTTACTGTTAATAAGGGATTAAACCAAACCAATCTTAGTGCCATCTGGTCAGTTCTGACTCACAGCAACCCTCCATCAGGTTTCTGAGGCCATAAATCTGTAATGGGGAAGATGGTCCTTTCTCCCTCTTTGACAGAATACTGATGGATTCAAGCATCCTATCTTTCAGTTAGCATCCCAGTAATGTAGATACTATACTACTGTAGAATTCAATACACAACCTCAAATTCACTGCTATGAAGTCAGTTCCAACTCATAGTAACTTTCCATCTGGTTTCTAAGATAGCAAATTGAAATAGGAAGAAACTACTCATCTTTCTCCAGAGGATTAGCAATGGTAATAATGTTTGGAGAGACAGAAATAAAACTTTTGCCAGGCTGCAACTAAACTCAGCATCACTAATTTCTATGTGTATCCTACCCCTGTTAGGTGTTAGGTTTCCCCATTATAATCTTATTTACACTATTAATTTGCCTGTGTAATTTTCATCATATATGGATAAAATGGAAAACAGCAGACTTTCTAGTGTCACACATTTGAGATTATGATGCACAACCAGATGAAATGTTAATACTTCTAATAATAATGTATTCGTTCCTCTGAATATCGTTGCATACTTAGGTCTCTAGAGACACCCAAAAATAACTGTCTGCTGACAGATCTCTGTGGAATTTTATATATTACATACAGCCTGGAGCCTCTTGGGAACAGGCTGGTTCTAGATTCAGATCTGAACAAAGACCAAGATATTTTCATTAAGATTAATGAGGAGCTTCAACTCATCCTTATAATATTATAACTAACCTTCAACCAGTTACTCAGTCTGAGTTTCTATAATAAACCCTGTCCTTGGAAAAATTATTTACATAGTAGTCAAGAGCACAGGCCAGAAATGAAAGTGCTTGGACTAGATCTTAGCAAAACTTCAGACAGGAAATTTAAACTATCTGTGCTTCAATTGCTCATCTGTAATTTTAAATACTACTACTACACAACTCATAATGTAAATGAGTTAATCCATGCAAAGTGCAAAGACTCTGCCTAAATCATGGCAAACCCTGAACAGATGTTGCTTAATATTGTTGTTATTGCTAGTTGTCATTAAGGTGGTTCCAAATTCATAATGATCACATGCACAAAAGAATAAACTTGCTAAACCTGTGTCATCCTCTTAATTATTAGACTGCTTAAGCTCATTATTGTGACCATTGTGTATTTTTGCTTCCTTTCAACTTAAGGAATTCATCTTTCAAAACTGTTTTTTGGCAGTATCCTGTTGTAATCCATTGTCTAATTTTTGTAGGGACTGTTTTTCAAAAGTAGACAAAAAGGCTTTTCTTCCTAGTTTTAGTCTGGAAACTCTGCTGAATTTGTCCACCAAATATACTGATGGTATTTGGAATACCAGTATAGATTCCAGGATCAAAGCAACATGCTAGCTATCACAATACTGTAATTAGATATTCAGATAATAGAACTATTCTAATATAATCTGATAAGAAACAGAGAAAGTCCTAGAATAAAAGACTTTAAGACTTTTAATGTAGTACCTTTGAAAGGTGCTAAGACTTATATAGATATCTTGTGATTCAATGTATTGGCAATTAATACAAAGACTCTTACATTACTTGATACCTAATAATATTTGCTGTTGTGTTGTTGTTATTATTATGTGCCTTTGAGTCACTGGTGACTCATAGCAACCTTATGTACAGTAATCCTGAAATCTGCTCTTTGCTGTGCTGACTTTATTGTCTCTGACACATCTGTCTTCATTACCCCAGTCATTGAATCAATTAATCTCATCGAGGCTCTTCCTCTCTTACACTGTTCTTCTACCCTTCCAAGCATGATGTCCCTCTTTATAGACTGGTCTCTCCTTGCAAAATGCCCAAAGTATGTGAGAGAAAGGCTCAGAATCCTTACCTCCACGGAGCAGCCTGGTTTCACTCTCTCTAGGTTGAAACTGTTTGTTCTCCTAGCAGTCCATGGTATATTCCATACTTTTCTACAGCACCACAAATCAAAGACATCAATTATCTTTCTATCATCCCTAGTCATTGTCCTGCTTTCTGATGCATAGCACGTAATTGCGAAGACTATGACGTGGATCAGGTGCACCTTAGTCTCCAGACTGACTTCACTGTTATTTAGTATTTTAGAGAGTCCCTGACAATAGACTTTCCCAATTAATTCAATTTATCTTTTGATTTACTGGCTACTGGTACCAAGAGTATTGATTGTGGAGAAAAGCAAACTAAAGCTGTTGACAATCTCAGTCTCTTCACCATCTATCATAATGCTGCAAATCGGTCCAGTGTTGAGAATTTTTGTTTCCTTGAAGTTGAGCTTCAATCCATATTGAAGGCTGCAGTCCTTGACCTTCTACAGCAAGTGCTTCAGGTCCTCCTCAGTTTCAGGAAGCAGAGTTATGTCCTCTGCATAATACATGTTGTTGATGAGTCTTCCTCCAATCCTGATGTCACTTTCCTCCTCTTTGATATTTACAACCGACATATGTTGCTTCAAAGTCTGATAATTACACATCAAAAACACTTCAGTTATAGACCAGCTTGTTAACTTTCATTTCTAAAAACAAGATTATTGTATGTTGTTAGGTGCCATCAAGTTGAGCATTACTCAAAGCCGCCCTGTGAACAATATCTGAACCCTTTTCTATCCTGCGCAATCCTTATCACCTCTAACAAACTTGAGCCCATTGCAGCACTCACTATGTCATCTCATTGAGGGTCTTCCTCTCTTTCACTGAACCTCCACTTTTCCAAGCATAATGTCCCTTTCTAAGGAATAGCACTTCCTAGAAACATGCCAAAAATATGTGGAAAGTTTTGCCACCTTTCCCTCCAAGAAGCACTAATGTTGCCCTTTCCTCAAGACTTAACTGGTTGTTCTTTTGGCATTCTATGGGATATTCAGTACTCCTCTCCAGCACCAGAACTCAAAGTCATCAATTCTTCTGTTATCCTTATTCATTGTCCATCTCTCAGATACAGCAAATGATTGAAAAACAACAAGGCCTACCTCATGCACACCTTAGTCTTTAAACAGCTATCATTGTTCCTCAAAAATTGGAGAAAACCCTGACTGTAGACTTTCTCAGTGCAATATGTCTCCTGATCTGCTACTGCTGGTGACAAGGATGTTGCTTGTGGATCCAGGTAAGATGAAGTCATTAATAGTTTAAATCATTTCTCCATCTATTATGATGTTGACTACTGATCCAATAAAAATCAGAGCGCTCCGCTGGCCTGGTGCTAAGAAGCTGCACTGCAATCTTGAAAGCTTGTAGTTTGACTCTACAGGTTAACCTGCAGGAGAAAGATGAGCAATCTCCTCCTGAGCCTCTGAAAAGCTGCCTGAGGGTCAGCTATGGCATCAGTTGCAACGTGATGGAACATCAAGCACTACAATTGGTCCAGTGTTGAGATATTCGGTTTCTTGATGTTGAGATGTGAATTTCATTGAAGGCTGTAGTTTTTTTTTATATTCTGCAGTAAGTGCTTCAAATACTCCTTATTTTAAGCAAGCAGGGTTGTGTCAACTGTATAATGAAGGTTGCTGATGAGTCTTCCTGCAATCTCAATACCATATTCTACTTTATAGGGTCCACATGTTTGAATAATTTTCTCAGCATAAGACTGAATGGACATGGAGAGATGATACAACCCTGACACACAAGTTCCTTAATTTTAAACCACGTTCCTTTGCTCTCTTTTCACAAAGAGCATCTTGTTCCAGGTATAGCTTTCACATGAGCACAATTAAGTGTTCTGACGTTCCCACTGTTCTTACTGTTGGCTATAATTTTTTTTATGAGCCACACCATCAAATCCCTTTTCATAGTAAATAAAACATAAATAGACATATTTCTGGTATTCCTTACTTTCAGTTAGAATCCATCTGATCTTAGCAATGATATCCCTGATACCACAGCCTCTTCTAAACTTGAACTTCTGGTAATTCTCTGTATATATATTGTCCTAGACATTTTTAAATTATTTTAACAATATTTTCTTGTTTGAGATATTAATGATATTGCTGGATAATGTTCTTATTATGTTAGATCACCTTTCTTGGGAATGGAGACAAGTATGGATCTTTTCCAGCCAGTCAGCTGACCTCCAAATTTCCTGGCATGGACTAGTGAGGATGCTTAGGATTGTATCTGCTAGTTTAAATATATCAATTAATATCCCAACAATTCCTGAGGCCTTATTCAGCCAATGCCTTCAACATAGCTTGAACTTCTCCTTTCATCTCCATTATCTCTTGAACATATATGGCATTTCTAAAAATATTTCAATGTTGACCAATTCTTTGGCACATATCAAGAAAGACTAGGAAGCAGGATTAACCATCCACTTCTGACATAGCAGTCCTCAGAAAACCTTGTGAATAATAGAGGAACATGAGATGTTGTTGTAATTGTTGTTACATGCTGTCCAGTTGCCTGGCACTCATAGTGAACTTACGTACAACAGTTCTAAACCCTGATCTATAATATGCCAATCTTATTGTCTCTGACACACCTACCCTCTTTACCCCAGTCACTGAATCAATCCATCTCCTATTCCTCTCTTGGGTTGTGTCTCTACCTTTCCAAGAATGGCAATCCTTTCCAAGGACTGGTCATTCCTTGCAACGTGGCCAAGTAGGTCAGATGAAGCTTCAAAATCCTTGCCTCCAAGGAGCAGCCTGGATTCACCCTCTCTAGGATGAACCTGTTGTCCTGGCAGTCCATGGTATATTCATTACTCTCCTCCAACACCATAACTCAAAGGCATTAATTCTCCTTTTATTACTCCTGGTCATTTTCAAGCTCTCTGATGCATAGCAAGTAATTCCAAAGACTATGGCCGGAATCAGGTGCACCTCAGTCTCCAGACTGACATCGTTGCTTTTCAGTACTCTGGAGAGGTCTCTGAGAGCAGACTTTCCCAGGCCAATTCATCTTTTAATTTCCTTGCCGCTGGCACCAAGATTGTTGATTATGAAGTCAAGTAAACTACAGCTGTCAACAATCTCAATCTCTTCATCATCTATCATGATGCTGACAATCAGCCCAGTGATGAGAATCTTTGTTTTCTTGAAGTTGAGCTTCAATCCATATTGAAGGCTGCAGTGTGAGCAAGAGCCTGTGGTAATGAAGGAAGATGTTCAAGTTGCTCTGAAAAAAAAAAAGGCAAAAAACAAGGCCCCAGGATTTGACAGTACATCAACTGAAATATTTCAATAAACATATGCTAACCTGCATGTGCTTAGAAAGTTTTGTCAAGACATTTGGAAAAGAACCACCTGGCCAACTGACTAGAAAATACTTCTATTTGCTCCCATTCCAAAGAAAGATAGACCCGATAGAGTGTGGAAATAATCTAACAATGTTAAATTAATATCACATGCAAGCAAGATTCTGCTGAAAATTATGCAGAAAAAAAGCTGGAACAGTACATCAACAAAGAACGATCAGAAGTGCAGGCTGGGTTTAGAAGAGGCTGTGGTACTAGGGATATTATATCAAATGTCATTATGAATCTTGGCTGAAAGCAGAAGGTATGTAAAGGCATTTAACTGTATATATCAACAAAAAATTGTGGCTCATTTTGACAAGGATGGGAATTCCAGAACACTTGATCATGTTTATGCAAAATCTATACTTGGACCAGAAGGCAGTCATCAGAGCAGAGCAAGAAAACACTGCATGGTTCAAAATTGGGAAGCGTGCATGCCAAGAATGTTTTCTATCTCCACACCTTTTCAATGTATATGCCTAACAGATTATCTGGGAAGCTGGGCTCTATGAGGAGAAATGTGGCATCAGGATTGGAGGAAGACTTATCAACAATTTGCATCACGCAGATGACACAACGCTGCTTGCTGAAACTGTGGAGATCCAGAAATACTTGCTGCAGAAGGTCAAGGACTGCAGCCTTCAATATAGCACATAAGTAGCTATAATAGTAAAGGTAAGATGGAGACTGAAAATCAAGCAAAATGAGGAGAAAGAGCTGCAAATATCCTTTATAGTTTGAACATGGAATGTACAAACTATGAATGTTGGAAAAGTAAAAGCTATGAACAATTAAATACATGAACATGGACATTCTAGGCATCAGTGAGAGGAGATGGACTGGCATTGGCCGCTTCAAATCAGATAATCAAATCGTATACTGTTCCAGAAATTAAAAATAGAAGAATGGTGTTGAAGTCACAGTTAAAATGATTATTTCAATTTCTGTCCTGAAATACAATGCTGTGAAAGAGGATATTATCCATGCACATGCAAAATACTATGAGTATTATTCAAATATAAGCACCAATATCTAAAGCCAAAGAGAAGGAAATTGAAGATTTCTACCAAATTTTGTAACCTGAAATTGACCAAACATACAATGAAGATGCACTAATGATAATTAGTCACTGGAATGGAAAAGTTGGAAACAGTTTTATCAATTAAAAAAATATTTACTGCGTGAACTGACTTGAAAACTCCACAAGACTATTGTACTGAGAAGTTATTCTGATATTGAACCATAACTAGCCTCTGAAATCATTGTTTAGCTAAATAAAATATTGATTCACAAAACAAAGATTGTTACTGTTGTGTGCTGTCGAGTCAGACTTGACTCATAGCTTACCCTCCAACAGGTTTCCAGAGACAGGCAGTCACACAGAAGAGTGACTATCCTTCTCCCATGTGCTTTGGGATTGCAGGGCAGCTTACAATTAGACCATCCATTACCAAAAAAAAAAAAAAAAGAGTTAGAAATAATGAAAAAGGAATAGTAGTTTAAAAGTATGGACTTGATGACAGAAATCAAATGATTAATTTTTTTTGTGTGCAATGATTTATTCATAGTTAACATAATTTTTTTTAAAAAAACAGTGATTTCACATGTGGACCTCACCTGATGGACTTCATAGGAATCAGAATGACTACAGCTGTGAAAGGACTTGTTGGCAAAGCTCAATATCAGCAGTCAGAACAAGGCTGGGACGTGACTATGGAATAATCCATCAATTACTCATGTGCAGATTCAAATTGAGGCTAAAGAAATGAAAACAAGTCCATGAGAATCAAAATATGATCTTGACTCTATCATACCTGAATTAAAAATCATCTTTAGATAACGAAACATAGAACATCAATGAGTGATGACCTAATGAGTTGTGGGATGCCATGATGTATATCATTCATTGAGAGAGAAAAAGGTCATTATAAAGACAGAGGAGCACATTACAAAACGAGGGAGAGGGAAGGGAAGAGGAGGAGGGAGGAAATTGTGCAATAATGAATGAATGAGAATCCAATTTTTCTGTAAACTTTTATTATAATCACAATTAAAATTTTTTAAAAGACAGAGGAGAAAGAAAACACCAAAATGGAAATCAAAGAGACTATAAAAATTGTATTAGAGCATCAAAAAGTAAAAACAAAGAAAAGAGATGCTGACGTGAAAGAGCTGAACAGAAGGATTCATGCCTTTGAGCTATGGTGTTGGAGTAGCATACTGAATATCTGCCAAAAGAACAAACAGAAACATCTTAGAGAAAGTACAGCCATTGCTCTCCTTGGAGGCAAGGATGACAAAACTTCCTCTCACATATTTTGGGCATGTTGCTAGGGGCAGCTCTTCCTTGGAAGGTAACAGCATTCTTGGAAATGTGGAGGGCTAGTGAAAGGAAAGAAGAACCTTAATGAGATAGATTGACAGTGACTACAACAATGGGCTCAATTTTGTCAGAGATTTTAAGGATGGCACAAGACAGCACTGGGCGCAGATCTGATGTTCATAGAGTCACTGTGAGTTTTAATAGACATAACGGTACCTAACAACAACTCTCATAATCACAACCATTTGTTGGAGTTTTTATTTCTTATTCTGTCATGAGAATGCCAATATCCCAGGGAAGACTATATTTCTACTTTAGGTCGCTACACAGAAATCTATTGCCACTGAATTGAGTAGATTTATAATGGCCATCTGTTGGGTTTCCAAGTCTGTACAAGAGATTGCCCATCTTTTCCCCAATATGTGGTTGATGAGTTCGAATCAAAGACCATTGAATTAGAAGCACAACTCATTACAAAAAACATCACCAGGGCTTCCAGGGATTCACACAGCAAGAAGGAGAAATAAACTTCTGTTGATGACCACTCTAAGAATAGTTTCTTACTATATAGCTTACAAAAAAGACAAGTTGGGATGATCTGTATTTTAATGAAAATGTAAGAATGAACGACATCAACATATAGGTAAGACTAAAGGTGTTTTTAACATCTTCATTACCAAATTATTTTCTATTTTATTTCATTTATTTGTGTATTAAGTGTTTCCATTAATGTATGGTATGCAAAATGGAAGGCATCTTTCAAACATTTTATTATTAAATATGTATTTTTATATGTATTATACTGGACATATATATCATTATGGACTCTATCAAGTCTTTGTACTACTTTCTAGGTCCCTTCGTGGACATGTATAGAATGATATTTTCTTTCCTAGAGATAGGTTAAATAAAGATATTCTTTCCTAAAGATAGGTTAAATGAAATGCTTTTTATCTTATATTTTTTAAAATACCAATAAAAAAGATAAACACATGCTTAAATGCATTATAGTGATTATACCAATAAATACTGAAAGTAAAAGATTTTGGAAAAACCATTGCCTTAAAATTAGGTATTCTTGGGAGGCTGGAATCACTGGCAGATATACAACTTTAAATTCACACAGAGAAATCCAGGAAATAAACTTAGATGTCTTCCAGTAAAAAAGTCGTAGGAGACAAAGTTTTGCACAATAACACCTCCAGGCTGCACCACACCATACCATACTAGGGGAAAAAATGTAATTTTTTATACACAGCTATTTCTTTCATTTCTAACTGTTAAGCAGGTCTCTGCTTGCTGGCATCGTGCACTGTCAGTGACAAAGCGTCTTTCCAACAAACTCAGAGGTGGAAAAGACAAGTGAGTGCTTAATGTCCCATGGGACATAGAAAAGTGTGACACAATAAGGGAATAAGTCTGAATAGGAAAGAAATGCATGTTACAAAAAAGTGACTTGTGCGTATTTGTATGTAAATTGGATGATAAAAAAAGTGACCATTAGATATGGGAGGTTAGACTTGATACAGTTACAATAATGATCCATTAAGCTTTTAAACAGATAATGAATAGAAATGATATGCAAAGATAAATTACTTGGCTACTGTTAAGTCAGAAAAATTGATTGAATGAGGGAATAAGTGACTCTGGGAAAGCTAAAGGACTGTGGTAGTCATTTAGCTATGGGTGGAATAATGAGGCCCACATTTGAAGTTTGTCAGTGAAGACAGGAAAGGGGTGAAGAACAAACTTAATTATTTATAATGAATATGGAGTTCTTCATCATTTTGTGAATATAGACAGCACAGAAGAGGAATGAGTAAAAAATGATGTTCTTATTTCAATTATAAAGGGTTTAACAATGAACAATGAAAGTGGTTTGAATAGACATGCTAAATTTGAGGTGAACTATGGAAGAAGTGGAGCTGCAATCTCAATGATTCAAAGGTTAATCTACCAGCTTCTCTGCAGGAGGAGGAGGATCAATTCCATCCTATGCAATTTACTGCCTCTGAAAAACTGCTGGAGGCTGAGCTATGAGTTAGTTCCAACTCATCTGACGGCACACAACAACACTATCCAGTGGAAAGTTGAAGATCTTTCCCGTCTGGGTCAAAGATATAGGCCTGGTGACAAGCTTTTTTGTCTCCAATGCAGAGGTCATCATGGAAGCTAATGTATGAGTTTTCTGAGAGAAAGTGAAAATAAAGAAAGAAATTAAGAGAAGCTATGATTTATGGTCAGAACAAGTTGGAGGATTTAAAGTATCTAATAATGTAGATATGCAAATAAACTGTATATACCCCAAACCCCACTGTTAGAGAATTGATGTCAACTCATAGCGATTCCATCAGCATTTTGAGGCCATCAGTCTTTACTTTAGGAGACAGTCCATCTTTATCCTGCAGAGCAGTTTGTGGCTTGAACCACTGACCTTTCAAAATCAGCTGGAGCAATACATCTGAATTCAATATCCATGCAAATATATGGACCATATGAAGAAGGATATGGCATCAGGAATGGATGAAGAAGAATGAACAACTTATGTTCTTATGTTATATGGATAATACAACCTTACTTGCCAAAATCAAAACTTAAAGCATTGTTGAGAAGATCAAAGGCAACAGCCATCAATATGAATAACAACTGACTTTATCAATAGGGAGGGGTGTATGTATGTATAAAATCTCTTAATGTTAAAAAGCTGTGCTGCAATCTCAAAGGTATGTGGTTCAAATCCATCAGCTGCTCTGAGGAACAATGATGGGCAATCTCCTCTTGTGCAATTAAGCTGCCTTTGAAAACATGCTGGAGAGTCAGCTTTGGGTTGGCTCAGTTCCAACTCAATGGCACACAACAGCAAAAAAAATCCTCCAGCAGGTTTTCAGAGGTTGTAAATCCCACAGGAGGAGATTGTCCATCTTTCTCCCATAGAGCTGCTGTTGGTTGATTCAATTTGCCTTTCTTTGGGTTGACAGGGCAACTCTTCACCAACTAGGCCACAAGAGTTCTCTCTCTCTTCCCTGTCCCTCTCTCTCTCCCTTTCTTTCTCCTGTCTCTCCCTCTTTCTCTCCATTTCTTCCTTTCTCTACTCCCTGTACCTTTTTTCTCTCTCTCCCCAGTAGCCTAGTTAGGTATAGAGATATGCTGCCAAACCAAGCATAAAATATTTGGATCTAGCTCCATCAAAGAAGAAAGATAGGCAATCGCCTTCCACACTATTTATTACTTCTGAAAGATACACACACACACACACACATACACACACGTAACTGTTTGTTTTTTATTTCATTCACAATTGTGTGTGAAACTGACTGGATTTGCTGGATTTGGCTAACAATGAACTGTGGGTTGGAAGCCTCTTGTTTAGACACAATAAGGACATGATGGGTGGGCCTGTATATTTAAAAGTAAGCTGGGTCTCAACTAAGTCTCCAGTTTGGAGGCACATGTGTAAGTAGTTGGATTCTGGAAGGTGGGTTCTTCTTGTTTTGGTTGAGGGTCAGATGTGGACTGGCTGTTTTCATTTCATTCACAATTGTGTGTGACCTGATTGGATTTGCTGTATCCCTCTAACAATGAGCTGCAGGCTGGAAGCCTATTGTTTAGTCAGTCAGAACCTTGACAGTGGGCCTGTTTTATTTAAAAGTCAGCCCTGGTGTTAATTTTTTTGGAATGAACATTCGTCTAAGTGGAACATTACTGGGCTGTCAATGTGCTGTACTAAGGTAACATGGGGTTGCTGTGATGCTGAATGTTGTGCCACTGGTGTGTCAAAGGCCATAATGGTTATCCATGATGAATAGCGTTTGGCGAGACAGTCACTCAGATTAAGAGAGGTTGATGCAGGAGTGGCATCTACTTCCTAAACAACAAGCCTCTGGAAAGTGTGAACTTAGACAAATGAGAAATGGCAATAGTTATAGACCAAGGTTCAGGTCTTTTGTTCTTAGGGTCATTATGAGTTGTGCTTGACTTGACAGCATCTAACATATATATAGTTGTTGTTGTTGTTAGGTGCTGTCAAATCAAGCACAAATCATAGTAACTTTATGAACAAAAGATCTGAATCCTGTTCTAGCCTGTGCCATCATCACACTACCTGATACACAAGAGCTCATTGTAGCAGTCACCGTTATCACTCCACCTGGTTGAGGGTCTTCTTCTTCTTTACCCACCCTATTCCCTTCTCAGCATCATGTCCTTCTCCAAGGAATAGCTCCTCCTTGCAACCTGCCCAAAGTAGGTGAGACAAAGACTCATCATTCTTGCTTCCAAAGAGCACTCTGGCTGCACCCTCTCCAAGACATACATATATGTATGGAAGCCTCTTTATATATAAAGACTGTCTGTATATATTTTGTGTATTTGGAGCTCTGGTGGCCTAGCAGCAAGAAGCTCTACTACTATCTTGAAGATAGGTGGTTTTAGGCCACCAGCTGCTCTGTGGGAAGATGAGCAATCTCCTCCTATGTGATTAACTGCCTCTGAAAACCCATTAGAGGAGCAGGAATGGGTTGGTTCTGACTCTACCCTACACAAGAACAACAACATATACCTTTTATTTTACAAAGCAAGAGAAAACATCTTTAGAACTGTGTATAGTATGAGAGATAACAAGGGAAGAAATGAAGATAAGTGTAAGTGGCCAGGAAACAAGAGAATTTTGGAAAGTAGCATATTTTAAATTTAAAAATAATCTGAGAAAAACAAAAATATAATTAGATACTTAAAATTGTTCTCATTTCTTCTATTTCAAATGATAAGAAATTTCACAACAAAATAAAATTAAAGGGAAAAATGTTGTAAAAAGAGCAAGGACCACATGGTAATGGTCATAACTGACCTTTACCAATTCCACAAAGGAGAATTGTCCCTATCAACAATATCAAAAGCACAAAAATCAATTCCCATGAGGCAAGACATATCTCCCACACTTTGTCATATATTTCTTCTAACTCCAATACCAGTATTACTGCTCTCTTAGGTCCAAAATCTGTTGCAATAGCTCACAAACTGCATAGAACCATATCAGGGAAGTCAAAGGCTATAAATCTGCTCAGTAGCAGGTTACAATTGCTCAATCAGGTCAGCCTTCAGCCTTATCATGGCTTTAGGCCAGTGTTACAAAGCACTTAGTTCTTCCTATTATAGCTTTCCTTGTCAGCCATCCATGCAATGTTCTCATAGGCACCTCAGCTTTTACTTTTGTGACTTTAGAAGTCAAGTGTTACAAAGCTTTTAGTCCTAATAATTATGGATCTCCCTGTGAGTGGTCCAACAAACTTGAGCAAATGCTCTTAGCTTTGATTTTATGACCATCTCATGACAGGTCTCCAGTTCTCTGCATTAGCTCCTTGCTTCTTTCCAGTGGTGCTGGCTGGTGTAATAATCTCTGGCCCTGAAGACCACACAGCGTTCTCTTGCTTCTTTGCAAGTGGTTAGATTCTCAAAATTTGCCACTGAATCTTCTTAATTTAGTGGCAAGACTAAAAGGATGGAGGGAGAATGTAAGAAAGAAAGATCTTGGAAGAGACGAATCGACAAAGTAACTGGGGTAATAGGGGTAGGGGTATTAGAGACCGTGAACTTGACTCAATATAGGAGAAGGTTAAGAGCTATTATGCATAGGGTCACTATGAGTCACAAGCAACTCAATGGCACATAACAACACCAACAACAACTATTCACATATCCCTGTCCATACACATGGTAAAGTCAAAGTTAATGGCTAGAAGAGCCATTTTGAACACTAAACCCTTAGCTCTACAAAGGTAAATGTTTTTCATATCTTTTTAAACTTTATAATTCAAATATCTCATTTTGTCTTTATAAAAACCTTTGTAAAGTTAAGATGATATTTTCCCCTTTATTATTAATAATAATAA
>NW_006399887.1:6825185-6832812 GCF_000299155.1 Elephantulus edwardii
ATATCAGAGTTTCTCTATCCATTGTTTCCAATGGTAAAGTTAAAATAATCTTAATTGAGGAGAAGAGTGACAGTTGCCAAGGTGCTCTGTTTACACATAATCAGAACTCAAATCCAGTGTTTGTCTAGCTTGTTAACTTATCTACTACTGAGCAATCCATTGTTCTGAAGGGGAAGAAAGTATAGATACATAGAAGTTGGTAAACTCCTTCAAGTGTTTACAATTATTCCTTAAAGTTGACAGTTTATCCTTGGAGGCAGAATTTTGAAGTTTCATCTCACTTACTTTGGGCATGTGGCCAGGTGGGAACTTCAAGAAGGACATCATGCTTAGGAGGGTGGAGGGAAAGTACAGGAAAGGAAGATTGCAGATGAGATTAATTCACATAGGAACAGGGGTAATGGTGTGTAGGTGTATTGCAACTGAAGAGATTGATTAAAGATAGGGCAAGGTTCAATGCTATTGTATATAGGGTCACTGTAAGTTGCAGGTGATTAGATGACACATAAAAACAACAAAAAGGTTGACAATGTATCGAGAAATCTGGAGGACAACCACCTGGCCAACTGACTGGAAAAGATCCATATTTATTCCCATTCAAAACCAAGATGATCCAAGATGATCCAACAGAGTGTGGAAATTATCAAACAATATCACTTAAGTCACACACAAGCAAAATTCTGCTGAAGATTATCCTAAAGCAACTGGAACAGTACATAGACAGAACTTCAAGGTGGGTTTAGAAGAGGTGGTGGCACTAGGGACATCATTGCCAAAGACAGATGGATCTTGGCTGAAAGCAGAAGTACCAGAGAAAAGTCTGTCTGTATCTCATTGACTATGAGAAAGTATCTGACTGTGCGGATCACAACAAATTGGCTAACCCTGAGAAGAATGGGAATCCTAGAAATCCTGATTAAACTCATGCAAAACCTATACTTAGATCAGGATGCAGTCATCAGAACAGAGCAAGGAAACTACATGGTTCAAAATTAGAAAATGAGTGTGCTTCAGGTATGTGTCCTGTCTCCATACATTTCAATCTGTATGCAGAACAGATAGTAAGTGATGCTGAAATTTATGCGGAGGAATGTGGCATCAGAATTAGAGGAAGACTCAACAACAACCTGTGTTATGCAGATGACACAACCTGCTAAAACTGAGGAGGACCTGCAGCATTTAGGGTCAAGGACTGTAGTTTGCATGAATTGAAGCACAATATCAAGGAGACAAAGATTCTCACCACTGAGCCTATTGGTAGCATCATGATAGATGGAGAAGAGATTGAAATTTTTTACAATTTCAGTTTACTCCGTTTCATAATCAATACTCTTGGCACCAGCAGTCAGGAAATCAAAAGACAAATTGCACTAGGGAAAGCTGCAATTAAGGATCTCTCCAGAATGCTGAAAAGCAAGAATATAAACCTAGAGAATAAGATGCACCGTAGTCTTCACAATCACTTATTATACATCAGAGAGTTGGACAATGACCAAGAATGACAGAAGAAGAATTGATGCCTTTGAGTTATGGTGTTGGAGAAGAGAATTGAACATATCACAGATTGCCAAGAAAACTAACAGGTCTGTTCTGGACAGGGTAAAAACAAGCTGCTCCTTGGAGGCTGGCATTTTGAAAGTTTGTCTCACATACTTTGGGTATGTTGCCAGAAAGAACTAGTCTTTGGAGAAGGATATCACACTTGGACGGGCTGAGACAGACAGCACAGGAGAGAAGACCCTGGATAAGTTGAATTGACACAATTACTGTGGTAAAGAGGATAGATGTGTCAGAAATAGTGAGATTGGCACGGAATAAAGGAGGATTCAGAGCAATTGCACAAAGAGTTCTTAAGAGAGTTTATTTGACGGCAAATAACAACAACAACAACATACTGGGTTGACTTTTCTATTATCTACACTAAGTCTAGAAACTATATTTAAACCAGACATACTGATTTTCTTTTCAAAGAGAATTTCTCAGACTTATATCCCCTTACTTCTGAGAAATAGTTCCCTTTGGAACTAAGGAAGCTCTTATGTAGTTCTTTCCTCATTCATCCAAAATATAAAACGAGCATTACTTTTAGTTTTGAAATTGAGCATCACTTTGGTTGCAAAGGCATAATTTATTCCCTCTTCCCATGACTCACCTGCTTTAACAAAGCCCAACTTACAATCTTTTGTCACAATGTTGTAAAAGCTTTTCTCAAGTATTGTTCTTGCTCTTGCATAAGATATTATCAATAATTTAAGCTATAATTAAAAATAACATTTTAGCTCTTGTTTTTCAATAGGCACTTTACAAATTATTATTGTTTTCTTCAGTCCAGTGCTATGAAATTACCAGCAAATGTTAAGAATTTGGTCAAAACAAAATAAATTTTTTATTAAGTCCAATAGCCACAAAAATGAGATGCATAGCTATTGTGCTAAGTTGTTTTCTTTTCTAAGATGAGCTAAATAATTTAACATCACAAACTATCATACCTCCCTCTGAAAGAGAAGTTAAAAAATAATTTGTTTAACTGATATTAAGGTTTTCTTATTAGCAGCACATATATTCCAAAGAGAGTATATATAAGATTGTTTGATTTGGGTTTTTTAGTACCTTTTGCAGAGGTCTCGTCTGTTAAGTGTATATTTTTTGTGTTATATACCATTTGGGTCAGAAAGTTATCCGTAGCTGACTCACAAGTGGGTTTCAGAGGCAGTGAATTACATGGGAAATACTAAAACATCTGCCCAGAAGGGAACTTCCTGATTAGAAAAACAGAGGGGTCACTAACAACAACCAATGGGAACGGTAGAGTATAACCAAAGAGTCTCCATTTATTCATGCCATTTCCTCTAGGAGAATAAAATAAACTGAAGAATGTGGCACTTAAGAAAGGCTTAGAGGGTCTAGAAATAACTCGGGATGCCATGAGGAGAAAAGATGATGCTTATGGTTACCCTAGCTGCCTTGATTGATATCTTCAAATCCTGTGGGAAGATAAGGTATTTCACTTCTGCAGGAAAGAGATGTATTTATCCAGAAAAGGCTCCTAATTACTGAAACTTCTTTCAGTTGCATTGTGATCGGTATGTCATATCTTAAAATGAAAATACATTGGACCAATCAAGGGTCAAGACCTACTGGAGAAAACAAAATCTTTCAATCAGGTTACTTTTTATTTTAACACAAATCAAAATCATACTAGTCTCAGGACAGTTGAAAGCCTCTCTTTGGAAATCTTTTAAGTGAAGTAGCCTTGACTTTGATATGTGAGATATGTATAGATAATAATATAAGTGGTGGTGGTGTGTGACATCGAGAAGGAACCAAGCCATAGCTGACAAATGTGAAGAAATTGCCCATCCTTTTCCCATGCAGTAGCTGGTGGATTTGAACCATGTGCCTTTTGTATTACAGCACAGCTTCTTTCCACTAGGCCATCAGAGCCCCCTAATGATGATAATGTAAGAGATGAAGTAGGTAATAATCAACAATTTCACTTTCTTACGAAAGAGAGAAAAGTATTATTTAACAAAAACTTGTAAATTAGTTTATTGGATGTGAATGAAATCATAATATCATAGTAGGTAAATTTGGTTTAGGCCCATAAGCCTGTCAGTTTCCCCACTCTCTGTTATAGATCTATGAAATTATTGTGGACAATTCACTTAATGTCCTTTAGTTTCTATTATATTACCTCTAAAATAAAGAGTGAGGATTATTTATTTATTGATTAGAAGGGACTTAGACTGATTGTTTTGAAGGGACTTTCATATTAAAAAAAGCAAAACAGCCATTAGAATAGAATAATAAAACTATAGACAAGTAAACTCAGACCATTATTTAATGATTCTTTAAGTTAACAGTTAATTCGAAAATTTATCTTCACCACCATCAACATCCTTGGTATCAGCAGTCAAGAAATTAAAAAACAATTTACAGTGGAGAAATCTTCTGTGAGGCACATGTCCAAGGTGCAGAAAAGCAGCAATGTCTGTTTTAAGACAAAGGTGCACCTGAATCAAGCCATAGTCTTTTCAATTACCTCCTACCCATCTGTAAAGCTGAACATTGAACAAAGATGACAGAAAAATTGATAACTTTGAGTTTGTGGTGTTGGAGTAGAATTCTGAATATCTCATGCTGTTTGTTGTTATGTGCCATCGAGTTGCCTGTGCCTCATAACAACCCTATGTGCAACAGCCCTAAACTCTGCTCTATCCCTTGCCAATCTTATTGATTCCAACACGCCTATCCCCATTATCCCAGTCACTGAATCAATCCATCTCATCAAGGGTCTTCCTCTCCTGCACTGTCCTTCCAAAGTGTGATGTCCATCTCCAAGGACTGAGCCTGCCTTGTAACATGTCCAAAGTATGTCAGATGGAGCCTCAGAATCTTTGCCTCCAAGGAGCATCCTGGTTTCACCCTCTCCAGGATGAACCTGTTTGTTCTACCAGCAGTCCACTCTTCTCCAGCACCACAGCTTAAATGCATCAACTCTCCTTCTGTCATCCCTGGTCATTATCCAGCTCTCTGATGCATAGCAAATAATTGCAAAGACCATGGCATGTATCAGATGCACCTTCGTCTCCAGACTAACATTGTTGCTCTTCAGTACTTTAGAGAGGTCTTTGACAGCAGACTTTCCCATTTTTTACAAGCTGTCTTTTCATTTCCTGGATGCTGGTACCAAGAGCATTGACTGTAGAGCCAAGCAAACTGAAGCTGTTAACAATCTCAATCTCTTCATCATCCATCATGATGCTGCCAATCAGCTCAGTGGAGAGAATCTTTGTTTTCTTGATGTTTAGCTTCAATCCATATTGAAGGCTGCAGTCCTTAACCTTCTTCAGCAAGTGCTTCAGATCCTCCTCAGTTTCAGCAAGTAGGGTTGTGTCATCTGTACAACGCAGATTGTTGCTGGGTCTACCTCCAATCTTGATGCTTCTCCTCATAGAGTCCAGTCTCTTGGATAATCTGTTCTGCATATAGATTTAAAAGATCTAATAGAATGAAAAAAAAAACACCAAAACTCAAATATATCTTTGAAAATATTTAGCCAGAGTGCTTCTGATAAGCAAGATGATGCAACTTTGTGTCATATACTTTGGAGATGTTTTTGAAAAGGGCCAGGTCTTGGCCTTAGAAAAAGACATTATCCTGGTTCAATACTGTGAGTAGTAATGGGCTTGGGTATGTCAGGGATGACAAGGGTAGTGCAGAATAGGGCAGGGTTCACATATATCATTCATAGGATCATAGTTATAGTCATAGTCATAGTAGCCTGGATGGTACCTACCAACAACATCATTGCTATGGTGGCCTAGTGACCGAGGAGTTACAATGCCGACCCAAAGATAGGCAGTTTGAATTCATCAGCTGCTCTTCTGTAAGATGATGGGCAGTCCTGTGGAAGATGCCATCAGAGCTCTCCTACACAATAATACAACGCAAAATTCAACTAGCTGGTTGTCACAGAGTCGGAATCAAAGGTGGCCCTCCACTGGATTTTCAGAGACTATAAATCACACAGGAAGAGATTATTTTACAAAATTAAGAACCACTTTTGATTATATTTCTTGTAGAAACTTCCCCATATTGAGCTGAAACCCTGTTACCTTTTTTCTCACTATACTTTCTTTTGCAGAAACAAGTATCATTTCCATTTCCTCTTTTATATAGCACTCTTTTAAATACATGAGAAATATTCTTTCTCAAAGACTTTGTTTTCTTAAGTTAAATATTCTGACTTTCTTTGGAGTTCCTGATAATTACAATAGTAATCTTTCTTATAAGAAAATGTTTGAACATGTTGTTTTGACATCTAGTTCAATACTTCAAAAGTGATCATACTAGCTGAGGGTGCAATGACATGGTTACTTTTTTATCTGTGACCCAAGTTTGCAGTAGCTGGAAGGGATGCATTAATTTTTGGCAACATTATCACTTTTTTGGAACATTAGTGCTGATACAAAGCTTTCTTCTAACCCTGAATTTTTGCAATTGGTTATTTTCTTTTAGACTAAGTGTAGCACTTAATAATAAAATGGGATTATTCAGGGTAGGAATCCAAAATAATATTTCTATCTGTCACAGGAAACAATAATGAACATGTATCTTGTGAGCTAGGGCTTAAAAAGTTGACAGATACTTTATAACGTTGAAAAGTATTTCTTTTCTAGTGGTAGAATTGAAGAAAGACATGGAAATAAAATTATCAAATGATGTGAGTGTGAGATGAAAAGAAATGCTTTTGGAGTTAAGAAACCAAAGTTGTGTTGAATAAGATTTGAAATGAGTCATTACCTTACTTGGAAATGTTCTTTATGCCTTCTGCCTCAAGACTGAGCTTGCTCATGTATTTACACTCAGAGAACCCTATTAACTTTTACTACATGTACATTAAAATGCAACTCAATGGATCATAACCACAACTTTAAAATATGACTTGTTCATTATTTTCCTTAAATGTTAAACTGATTTCTGAAAGATATTTTGAAAATACAGAATACCTTTTTTCGTAAATGTATGTGTGTATACATATATGTATAAAGTAAACCGATTCACCTCAAGTCTTTCACCATTCCTGCTCTCCCTTGTTTATCAAGGTGGAACAGTGCTTCAGATGGTTTCCAAAGCCCGATTTTTAAAGAAGTAAATTGCAAAGTTTTTCTTCCAAAGTGTCTCTGAATAGACCTAAACCTGCATAAACACCTGTATAATTTAACAACAGCACAAGGAAATACTGTGTAAAATGGTGAAACCAATATGGAAGGCAGTATGGTTTTCTCAAAAAGTTGGAAATAGAAGTGTCATTTGACACAGCAATTTCAAAACTGGGAATATACCCTAAAGAAACCAGAACTGCCACCCAAACAGATATATGCACACCAAACAAATGGATAGAGAAGCTGTGTTATATTCACACAGTTGACTACTTTGCGGCATTGTAAAACAAGGTACTAAATGGGTGACCCTGGAGGACATAATGCTGAGTGAAATATCTCAGTCTCGAAAGGACAAAAATACTACATACTGTCACTGCTATAAAACAGGACTGACATTGGATTTGGGCGGAACTAAGAAAAAAGGGGATAAATAATGTACACTGCATTCAAACAGGAGAGAAAGAACTGTTTTAAAGGGATATATTATTAAGTATTATTTGCATGACAAGAGTCCAGAATAAGAGCTGCATAGTAAAGCAGACTGGGGATGGGGGAAAGATTGTATAATCACGAAAGAATTTTTTTTTTCAAAGAGAAAAGCAAACTGAGGGGCAGGTGTGGGCAGGGAGGAAAATGTGCAACAATTAATTCAAATTCAAGTTCTGTATAATCTTTCAAAAAAATCTCAATTAAAAAATAATTCTAAAAAACTTAGTCAAGATGTGCATGAGGGGGTGTAATCTTTCTCCATACCGATTTACTGTGTATGCTGAGCAAATTATTCAGGAATCTGAATACTATAAAGGAAAAGGTATTATCAGGATTGGAGGAAGACTCACCTTTATTATGCGGATGGCACAGTCTTGCTTGCTTAAAGTGAGAAGGACTTTAAGCACATTTTTTTGTTTGTTTGTTTGTTTTTAATATTTTAACTTATTTATTTTTCATTTCAATGAACA
>NW_006399887.1:6833529-6834791 GCF_000299155.1 Elephantulus edwardii
ATTTGTTGCTTGCTGTTCTGTTAAATTTTGCTGGTCTTACTGGAGTGAAATGATATCTCATGGTTGTCTTGATTTGCATCTCTCTCAGAGCTAGGGATTTTGAACATTTCTTCATGTGCTTGTTGGCCATCTGAATGTCTTCCTTGGTAAGCACATGTTTTAAGCACTGTGGCCTTCAATATCAATTGCATCTCATCAGTAAAACAAAAGTACTCACCACTGAACCTACAGGCTACATCATGATAGATGGAGAAAAGATTGAAACTGTCTTGGACTTCATCTTCCTTGGAACCACAATCAATACACTTGTTACCAGCAATCAGATGATTAGGAGCTATATTGCACTGGGAAAACCAAGGACTTTTCCAAATTATTGAGGAGAAATGATGTCAATTTGAGGATTAAGGTACACCTGATTCAGGCCATGGTCTTTTCAGTCACTTGCTATCCATCTTAGAGCTGGACAATGAATAAGGATGACAGGAGAAAAATTGATACTTTTCAATTGTGGCATTGGAGAATGCTGAAGATTCCATGATGTACTGTACAAAAGGACAAACAGATATGTCTTGGAGAAGGAGTAGCCAGAGGGCTCCTTGGAGGCAAAAATGATGAAGCTTCATCTCTCATACTTCTCACATGTTACTAGGAGAGGTATTCCTTGGAAAGGGACATGATTGTATAAGTGCTGGGAAAGTGAAAGAGAAGATCCAGCTAGGTGGATCGACGCAGTGTCTGCATCAATGGGCTTGAGTCTGTCAGAGATTGTGAGGCTGGCATAGGACAGGACACAATTCAGATCTGTTCATAATGTTGTTATGTTGTTGTTGTTATTGTTGATTGCCTTCCAGTCAAGTACAACTTACAGAAACTCAATGAACAAAAGAACTGAAGCCCCTTTACAACTATCAACATTTATCAAAGTTTCCGGAGCACCTTGTTTGGCAAGTAGATGTAACTCCTGCTTCCAAACCTGTCATACAATGTTATTGGTAAAGTCACCTACAATACATAGCGACCCTTTGTAGAGCAGCTCTGAACCCTTCTCTATCCTGAGCCAGTCTCACTAATTCTGAAACACCAACTCCCATTGCCCCAGTCACTTTTTCAATCCATCTCATCCCAGGTCATCCTCTCCTGCGCTGTCCCTCCACCATTCCAAGCATTATATCCTTCTCCAAGGACTGATCTCTCCTGGCCACATGCCCAAATAAGTGAGGCAAAGCTTCAAAATCCTAGCCTCTGAGGAGAGACTTGGTTTA
>NW_006399887.1:6836032-6847188 GCF_000299155.1 Elephantulus edwardii
TCTTGCTCATATGTTGTTTCATGAAACTCTTCTGTGTCTGCCAATTCCTTTCAATACAGTGACTCAGTATATTCTTTCCATCTTCTTTTAATACTCCTGGATCATTTAATATTCTGCCTAAAGCATCCTTGATTATAACAACTCAAGGTTTGAATTTGTTCTTCAGTTCCTTGAGCTTCAGAAATGTTGAATGAATTTGGCCCTTTTGATTTTCTGACTCCAACTCCTTGTACATTTCATTGTAATATTTTAGTTTGTCATCCTGTGCTGCCTTTTGAAATCTTCTATTCAACTCTTTAGTATCTTGAATTCTTCCTTGTGCTTTGTTTGGCTTCTCTGCACTCCAGTGCAATCTTCAGAGTTTCTTCTGACATACATTTTGGTTTTTTTTTTGTTTCTCTTCTGTCTTTGTAATGACTGTTTGCACTCTTCCTGGATGATACACTTGACATCCTCCCACAATTAATAACACTCTCTTGTGTTCAAGGCCTAAAACCTGTTCTTGAGATGGTTCTGAAATTTAGATGGGATAAACTCAAAGTCATATTTTGGTTCCCATGGATTCACTTTAATTTTCCTCAGCTTCAGCTTGAACTTGCATATGAGTAGTTGGTGGTCTGTTCCACAATCAGGTCCTGGCCTAGTTTTCAAAGCTGATACTGAGCTTCTCCAGCAGTTCTTTCCACAGATGTAATCGATCTGATTCCTATGCATACCATCAGGTGATATCCATGTGTATAACCTGTGTTTATATTTCTTATAAAACGTATTTGTAATGAATAAGTCATTGGTCATGCAAAATTCAATCATTCTATCTCCCACTTCATTTCTGTCACCAAGTCCATGCTTTCCAACTACTGTTCCCAGCTTTTGCATTCCAGTCGCCCATTATTATCAATGCATCTTGATTGCATGTTCGATCAATCTCCGACTGTATAAGTTGGTAGAAATCATCTGTTTCTTCTTCTTTGGCTCTGGTTGTGCGTGCATATATCTGAATGATAGTGGTATTCACTGTACTTCCTTGTAAGTGTATGGATATTATCCTGTCACTCACAATGTTGTACTTCAAGATGGATCTAGAAATTACTTTTCTAACTATGAAATAATCTGAGGCATTAAGATGTTGATTTACTGGCTGATTAATGATACATGTGTTTGTTTTGTGCTAATATTTTAGGGTTTCTATATACGTATATATTTGGGGGTTTGTTGACATAGATTGGTGTTATTATATATTTGTATATAATACTTAAATATTGTTTGTAGCATATATGCAATGTTAGCTTAAAAGTTGACTTGTTTTAGCCATTATCTTAGCCTTGTCTGGTCTCCAGCTACCGTAATTGTGGATGCGTGATCTTCCAAACCAGCAACCGGTGGAGGATCATGATAAGAGTGTACTCTCTATCCTGGGGGAGTGTGTGAAAAACAGTAACACAACAGCAGTAGCAAAACTGTGTTTAAGCATCTAGCAGCATAAAGCTTGGCCCAATCCTCTCCAATTTCAGTGGAAAAACCAGCCTGCACCGACAGTCACATGAGTCACTCCCCTGATGGATCTGAGGCTCTGTAGGACCTTCTAGCAATTATTTTCACAGAACCCAAGAGACCAGAGGAATTGGGGAACTCAGCTATCGATGGAGCTGCGAATATCAGACATTATGCATTTATATAACAGGATGTCTATTTATGATTATGTTGACCCGAAGCTCTGTGCTATTAATCTTAGGGCATGGTATAATAAAAACCATCTATCACTATTTTTTATGTATTAATTATATATTATTATGTTGTTGTTGTTGTTTTACCATTAAGCTAGAACTGACACATTGCTGACCCTGTGGTCGATTTTCAGAGGTAGTTAATCACACAGAAGCAGATTCCCCATCCTTCTCCTGCAGAGCAGCTGGTGGATTCAAACCAAAGCATAGCCCCTTGCCACTAGGCCACCAGTGCTCCCTGTATACTATATTATTATATAGGATATATAATATATCCTTATTAACAATATTTCTATGTATGTATGTATACCAAAAAATGTTAACATAAAACAAACATAGATAGAATTAATCAGTAAAATAAACCAACAAATACGTTTCTTCCTTTAGTCTTTTAGATCATCTTGTTTTCTTTGCAGCATTACAATTGTTGCTGTTTGGGAGTTCCACTGTAATTGTGACTTCGGTTGTGTCTGTTGGTTGGACATTTTATCTCTCACTGAGAAGGTACCTAGAAAGGAGAAGGGGAGTTCTGGCGGGCTAGTCCATGGGGAGTTGGCTGCTAATGAAAAAGGTATACCTTCCTGAAGTTCAAATCCACAGGTGGTTCTGAGGCAGAAATACGGGAAATCCATTCCTGTGTGATTTATACTCTTGAAAAAGCAATAGAGGGTAATCTATGTGTCATTTCTAAATTAAAGGCATTGAGCTAGTGAGTGAATATAGCGGTTCTTCCACGTGTGAGGCCCCTTTATGTAGGTTTGCTTGTATTTACTTATACTGTTTAGAAATGCGAGAGAAGGTCCTTCCACAATTTCATTTAGTAAGTGTTGGGACATTAGGGTCCCTTGGAAACCTTGTGGCACTGTGAAATTCTTTGAAGTTGGAACTGACTGTTAGCACATTTTTTGGAGGTCAGAGCAGGATATCTCATTATCTGCCTTGAGGAAATGCTATCCAAATGAATGGAGTATGACCAATGTGTATGCACAGACTGGAATTTCAGTAGAAGTGCAGCGAATCTGTAGAAACTGTTTGCATGAAAGATGTATGAAGTTGGAACTAACTGAGCAGATATTGGATGAGGGCACTAGCTTCTACTGCTTATTACTTAGCAAAGGTGCAGAAGGAAACAACCAGGGTGTGACTAGCAGTGATGATGAGATGATGTGTCTGTCTCTGGGCCATAGATAGAATAAGAATTCTCTTCAGTCATTGGGTATTAGTCTGCACGTATGCACTGCTTGTTGCCAGGTGATCAAGGTGAAGATGCACTGGTCACCAGTCACTGAATAGTAGCACAGAAACTTTCACAACTGGATAATGGGCAGGCTTTTTTAAAATTTCTTATATTTTATTTTTTCATTTGTTTTCCCCCACACTTTCCTTCATTTAAATTATGTTTCATACAAACATTGTATTTTACAATGTTGAGGGTAAAAGGTGCAACAATGAATGAATGAAAATCTAACTTCTCTGTAAATGGTTGTTAAAATCAAGATTTGAAATAAAATTGTATTTTAAAACAAAT
This sequence comes from Elephantulus edwardii, assembly GCF_000299155.1. Lineage (NCBI taxonomy): Eukaryota > Metazoa > Chordata > Mammalia > Macroscelidea > Macroscelididae > Elephantulus > Elephantulus edwardii. The sequence continues at coordinate 6,839,285 of NW_006399887.1, forward strand.
TCATCACCTCTATGTGCAGGAATTTTGACATGGCAGAAAAAGAAGTCTCAAGTCTCTCATCACCAGTCTGTAGATGTAAGTATATAAGTGTGTGGCACCAGTTACCTGATGGGAGAAATGGCACAGGGCAGGCAAGAGCAAACATGAATCTCTGTTCACAGGTCCCACAGCATAGGAATATGTGCTATGGATCACTTGGAAAATGGTGTGATGTGGGTATGTAATAGGCAGGTGAAAGCACCCAATCACAGCTCTGATGGTTAGAACAAATGCACCATTGGTCATCTGGTGGGGGAAAGTGGGTCTACATTGCTGGCCAACAGAAAGGTGGGGGGAGAACATGCTATACTTCTCCAATCTCTGTGTGGTCACCAACCCACTCCCTGCACTGTGCAGCCAGTGATCAGGACTCAACTTTAACCAAACATGCAGCTCTAACCAGAGTATAAACAAAGGATCTCTAGCCACTACTCCAAGGATCATATCTTAGCTCCCTGCCCAATTATCAGAGATTACTGCTGGAAGATAATCTTTTTTCCCTTCTAGTTCATTCCTTTTTCTGTGATCAAAACTTGCCTGTCTTCCTTCCCTTTCCCGCATATCCATTTATAATATTCCACTTTCCTTGCTTGTTGGGGAGTCTGCATTCAAAGTTATCTGTTTCCTATTGAAGAATCTATGAAGTTTCCTTCCTATACTCCTTATCTAGTAACACTGTTTATGTTGTCTGAAAATGATCACACTGCTTCAAACAGACTGGAGGGACATCTGCAGTCTGTAACTGTCCTTGTCAACTTTTCATTCCATTTCTCCTTCCCTTCAGTGTTCAAGCTAATTCTTCATCCTTTCCTTTATTGTTCTGAGTTCTCGGATTGTCAACCAAATTGGTTTCACTTGGCTTTTCAGTTCTTTGCTGTAGAAAGACAGCATGGTGTATGTGACTAAGCTACAATCTTGCTCCATCTCCCAAGAATATACTTTTGTGTGGATAAAAAAACACCAAACATCAAAAATAAAAACTTTACAAAAGCTAAATAATCATGATGACATTTAGACTTTAAAATAATATTATGTAGAATACACTACAGTTGCACATCGATAAAAGAATTCTGCTTAAAGATGCAAAGTTGTTAGTCTTTGTGCATCTCAGTAGCATGTAACTGAGAAATGAAAATTAGGTATAACTATAGCAACAAACATCATCATGTAGGGTAGACGAACAAAAGCAACCAGGCGAACAAGCTTTAAAAATGATAAAAGCTTTGTGTCTTGGCAACCTTTTGTTGGAATATTTTTAAAAATATGGATAATATTGTGCTCTATTTCTAATTTATGCAGACACTTGGCTGAGTGATACCAGCAGTACCACTAAGGGGACTGTAAGTTATCTTGACTTTATAAGTGTTTCTTAAATACAGTAATAATTTTTTTCTTGTTCAGCTTTTGATTTGCTGGGGGGGATTAATAAATATTTCATTTTATTAATTCAATCTTGCTATTTGACTAGCAAATCACATAGCTTATATGGCATTTTTTCCAATTTTTGTTTTAATTTAGAGAAACCTCTCTAACCATTTCTGCTAGAAAAACATGTGGAAAAAAATATTTGTCTATCCTTGTCAGGCATTAAACTGTAAAAAAAACAAAAACAACAACAACAAAAAAACCCAAAACCACCTGTGGAAATTAATGTATTAACCCATACCTTAGTTAGCTAGTGTTGCCATCTGTCTTAATTTAGGAGTGTGGAAGTGCAAACTCTAACCCCTAACTTTAAGGGAAAGTCTTCTTTTCTGCAGCTCTAGGAGAAGACCTCTGTCTCTTTTCAATGCCCATGGGCCCAAAGTCCCTCGTCTTGTTCCACGTCTAGGAGGTTCTCATCACAGGGAAACTGAGTACAAAGGACATGCCTTTTTCTCGGTTATTTCTTGGTGATAACCAGGTCCTTCTTCCTCTGCTTGCTTCTACTTTTATCCATTGGAAGGTAATAAACTCACTGCCCTGGGAACTCCCCTTACATCAGGACTGACCTGAGTAAGAGTTCTGCATTTCATACCTTAGTCCCTTTACAGCCGATTTGCTCATCACACAAAAGGTGTGATTGCATCAGCATATAACTGCCACACTATGTCTTTATGTAACTGCAAAACAAACCTTAAAGAATCATTGTCTAAGTTGACAAATGTTTTGAGAGGATACACTCCAAACCATAACAACATAAAAATATATTCAAAATGAATTTATTTTGGTAGAAAGGCATAAGTGAGCACAATATTTTTGAAACATAAACAGTCTAGACAAAATTGAGTTATGTGTATATTTAAATGCTAATTCTATGCTAGGTGCTGGATACACAAAGATGTATATGAAAAATGCCTGCCTGTATGAAATTCAGAGGCTAGAAAAATAAACTTCACATTTTTGTGTTTTTCAAAGACCTTTGACATCTACCAAGTATCTGTTAGTTGACATATACTTATATATGACTCATAATTAGTTGAATTCTCAGGCATTGCTAGGTGGAAACACTAATCTTTGGTAAAGAATATGTTTCTATTCTCTTCCTCCAAAGGAAGTTAATATTTGTAGTACTCAAAATGGCAGACTGAAAGCTTCTACGAGTAAAATACCTCTGGAAACTCTGTGAACTTCGATGAATGGCTATGGTTGTGGAAGGGCTTCAGGCCTTTTGTTCATGGGATCATTCAACTCAATGGCAATTAACAACAACAACAATTACTCCCCAAGTGTGACCTAACATTGAGTCAACCTATTCATAACCCATTACCATTGTGTAGTTGTAGTAGTTGAGTAGACTCGGAAATCCTACAGAATAATTATACTCTATCCTATCGTTGCTACGATTTAGAGTCTACTCAACTACTACAACTACACAATGAAAGACTATGTAGATTAATATTGCCACATCTTCCACAAAACCACTGGCAGTTTCAAACCCCTGACCTCTTGGTTAACAGACACTAAAGCATTGAACCACCAGGGATCCTTGGCTGTCCAAATATCTCCCCTTAAAATTGTGAAAAAAAAATTTTCTTTTTTATGTTTTGGTTTTCTATACTTTATTGTGATTGTAACAAAAGTTTACAGAAAACTTGGATTTCTATTCATTCATTCATTGCTGCATATTTTCTTCCCGACCTACCCAACCCAGTTCTCTTTTCTCTTTAAAAAATTCATTCACTGTTTCACAATTTCCTATTCCCTCCCCTCAAATCCACTTTGCTATGCATCTCTTATTCTGGACTGTTGTCATGCAAACAATGCCTACAATGCCTAATGATACATTTCTTTCATATTCTCTTATCTGGTTCAATGCAGTATTTATTATTTACCTCATCTTTTCTTTTTTTTCCTATAATTATATTTTATTAATTTTCATAAACATTTACAGAGATTTTGGGTTTCCATTCATTCATTGTTGCACCATTCTCTCTACCCTCCTCCCAGTTTGTTCTGTCCTTGGGGTTGGGGAGAGACTGAGTAAGATGGGTTCAATAATGTGTACTGCACTGAAACAGAGGAGGGAGAAAACTGTTTAAAAGAGATATATAACTACGTATTTCTGTCATCACAGGAGACTAGAGCGAGAGCTACATGGTGGAGGGGACCTGGGGGAGGGTTTGTAAAACAATGAAAGAATCTTTTCTTTTACTTTTCCATAATTTTTGACTCATGTACTTATAACTTGTTAGTCAAATTTGTGTCTTCTAGGTTGCAACACCCCCATGATACATCTTCAAGGATATGAACATGTATGGCCAAGCACAATCAATAAGAGTGCATCTAAATTCCAAAATCAATCTCCATAATAGTCTATGTGTTTCCTACTGCCAAAGGGGCCCTTTAGAGTAGTGAGAGAAGATCTTCACCCTGAAACCCACAGCGTCCCTTTTCAGCAGGAAGTAGCTAAGAGAATACGCCATCCCCTTTTCCTTATGACTCAGGGTGAAGTCTCTCTCAGGGAGGAGTGATAGGGAATGGCAAAGGACACACTGACAAAGAAGATTAATCAGAACTGGCTTTGACAAGCACTGTGGCATTTGGACAAAATTGTGAAAATTGAACCAGTTCTTTTATACAATGGACTGTTACAGGTATGTGTTTTTAAGTGCTATACAATGTATTTTCAACTTATAGCCACCCCATGTGACAGTAGAACTGCTCCATGGGATTTTTAGAGGCTTTTTTAGAGGCAATTCTTATGGATCAGGGAGTGAACTTTCAGTCATTCATTTAGCAAAACAGTACTTTAAAGACAACTTTAGGGAATAATTTTTATGGTTCCTGGGTTAAGAAATTGAGGAAAATATTGAGCTGTTCTTTCCGTTTCATAAGGTTCAGGAAGTCTGGCTTCTGTAACGTTTTGACAGAAGTATTCTTCTGTAAGGATTCTGTTCCATGTTATTTTTCTCTTTTCATCAAGATTCACTTAGTTATTCATTGATCAAAATATTTCATAGTGATAGTAATACACTGCCTAGTTCTTCTCATTTTATGCTCGAAGAGGAAGGAGTTCTTGTAGGCAATTACAGAAAAAGTCTAGTTCCTTCTCTGATGTCTGGGTCTCTTTCTTCCTAAGTTCTTTAAAAGTTCTATCTTGAATGGACATTCATAAGCTTTAAGACTCTAGAAACTACTCTTCAAACTAAAGATATATTTCAGTCTTTTGCAACCTTCTGTTTTCATGTATCTGAAAGCCAAAATAATACACTCACACTGACGTTATCTTCTCTTAGAACTACAGAACCTTCTGTTAGGGTTTATTACCTCTGTTACTTCATACAGACCTTAAGATGATTTATTAATCAGGGAAATAAATGTGGTTGGTGAGTGCTGCACAATATAAATACAAATGGACACAATACAATTAATCACATTTATCTTGCTTTCTGAGTCCCAGTATGTTGCCCAACTAATGTGAACTGGACTGAAAGAGTTAGACAGCTTCCTCCCCAGATAGACAGCGCATGTGCTGGAGGTGGCATGATTAGTCATGACAAATTATGGCTAACATTGAGAAGAATGGGCATTCCAGAACACTTAATTATGCTCATGAGAAAGCTATATTTAGACTAAGAAGTTCTTGTCCATTTAGGACAGGTGATTTTGTTTAAAATCAAGACAATTTTTTTTAAATCAAGGAAATCTTAATTTTTTTAAAAATAAGAAAGCTGTGAATCAGGGATACATCTTTCCTCCATTATTATTCAATCTGTAGGCTAAGTAAATCATTAGAAAAGACGGACTTTATGAAGAAGAGTGTGGCATCAGGTTTGGAGGAAGAGCCATCAACCACCTGCATTGTGTAGATGACATGAACTTGTTTGCTGAAAGAGTGTAAAACACGAGATTTTGTTGCAGAATATCAAGGACTGAAGCCTTCAATAAAGATTGCATGTCAACATAAAAAAAACCTAAAAATATTCGCTATTGGTTCAATAGACACACTATAATTTTTGGGGAAACAGATTGAAATTATCAACAATTTTATTTCACTTAGATCCACAATTAATACTTTGGCACCAGTAGTAAAGAGATATGGAGTTGTATAGAATTGGAAACGTCTGATCTCAAGGACTTCTCCAAAGTCCCAAAGACCAGTGATTTCAGTTTTAAAACTAAGGTGTGCAATCGAAAAATTGATTCAGGCAAATTTTTTTCTCATTTATGTCAGTAGCTTATTTGTCAAACACTATTTTGGATGTAGATTTTAAAAGAATTTTATAAGTTGATTATCAAAGGTATATTGTTTAATAAAGTATTAATGTTTTTCCCACCTCTCCATTTTGGCCTGTTTCAGATGTCCTCTGAAACTCACAATGAGCTATTTTTTGCTCTCTGGCATATCATTTGCCCGGAGTGTCATGTCTTCTACTAAACTTGCCAAACGTCACAGTTAGATGTCTGCATATATCTTGTATTAGTAATCATAGTGGCCTCCAGGGTTAACACTTATTCCTCTCCATTTTATAGCTATTGTTCATTTTCCTGCACGTAAAAACAATATCCACATACTATTAAACCGGGGATTTTCTTAGAATTCTTTATTAAAGTACAGAAGTTCTTTCAACAAAGAACCAAACAACATCAAACTCAAGAGAAACAGTAGATTCTACCTTAATCATAAGGATCAATTTTTATGTTGATGTCTCATCCATGTAGTAATTTTCAATCCTTTGCGTTCTGGTGGTGGTAGTCCATAGAGAGTTGTGCTGCTGAACCAAAGGTGGTGTCCCTCTGGTGGTTTGAATCTACCAGCACCTTTAAGAGAAAAAATAAGCAAACAAAACCAAACACCAGGCAACCCTACCATTCATTCTGTGCCATTTATAGCCTCAGAAAATCCACTGGAGGATCAGTTATTGGTTGGTTACTACTCAACAGCAATGAGTTGAGTTGACTTGAGTTGACTAATACCTTTGTATTGACGCACACTACTTCCATTTCTTATAACATTGGTATTTGCTTTTCTTGAAGAACATTTTCTTGGTTTCCAGTTTCTCTTGCTGTGTCATTTTATTGTTTACTTTTAATCTCTTTAAATGCATTACTAGTCTCCTTTTTGCATATCTTTATTGATGTTTATTGATGTTTCCTTGACAATTTATTTACCTTTCTGCTACAAATTTCCTCACATGTACTTTGTTCTGGTGTTTTCTGTTTTTGCTTCAATTCCTTTCATTATTTTTTTTGTCCTTCCTTCTCACAAAATGTTTCTATAGCCTTACAGAAAGTTGGTTTTCTTCTCAAAAGCCTTGTATTTAAGTTGTACATTAGAAATTTCTTCTTCATGCTACTTTAACTTTTCAGTAATTCACTGACATCTTGAAAGGGTATCTGAGCTTCCCTATCTTAATGCATTATTTTATAAATTCTTCTAGTACTATCATTTCAACCTCTATTTATTATTACACATTAATCACATTGTTGTTGTTGTTGCTATGTGCTGTCAAGTAGCTTATGACTCATAGCGACCCTATGTACAACAGCCCTAAACCCTGCTCTATCCTGTGCCAATTGCACTGCCTCCAACACACCCATCCCGATTACCCCAGTCACTGAATCAATCCACCTCATAGAGGGTCTTCCCCTCCTGTGCTGTCCCTCCACCCTACCAAGCATGATGTCCCTCTCTAAGGACCTCTACCTCCTTACAACATGTCCAGAGTATGTTAGACGAAGCCCCAGAATCCTTGCCTCCAAGGAGCAGCCTGGTTTAATCCTCTCCAAGATGTATCTGTTTGTTTTCTTCGCAGTCCACGGTACATTCAACACTCTTCTCCAGCACCACAGCTCAAAGGCATCAGTTCTCCTTCTATCTGCCCTAGTCATTGTCCAACTCTCTGATGCATAACAAAATTACATTTTTAAAGACTTCACACTCGATTGTGCTTACACACAACTTATACTTGGACTAGGAAGCAGTCCTTAGAACAAGGCAGGAAAACACTGCATGGTTCAAAATCAGGAAGAGAGTGCATCAGGGATAAGTTCTGTCTCCATATCCTTTCATTCTATATGCAGAAAAGATCATTCAGGAGGGTAGGTTTTATTAGGAGGAATGTGGTGTCAGGATTGGAAGAAGACTCATAGACAACCTATGTTATGCAGATGACACAACCTTGCTTGCTGAAACTATTGAGGACCTGAAGTGCTTGCTGCAGAAGATCAAAGACTGGGGTCTTCAATATAGATTGAAACTCAAGGTCACAAAGACAAATATTCTCACCACTGAGCCAATTGGCAGCATCATGATGGATGAAGAAGAGATCAAGTTTGTTAACAGTTACAGCTGCTCAGATCCATAATCAATACTCTTGTCACCAGCAGTCAGGAAATCAAAAGACGAATTGCAATAGATAAATCTGCTGTGAGGGACATTG
>NW_006399887.1:6847858-6849849 GCF_000299155.1 Elephantulus edwardii
AGTTATACTGCTAGCCCACAGGCTGTACCCTTTGTACCTGGCAGTTCAAATCCACTAGTAGCTTTAAGGGAAAAAAGATGAAAAATATCCTCCTAATCTAATTACAGCCTTGGATATTGACTGCAGGATTTGCTAGGAGTCAATTCTCACTCAACAACAAAATTTTAAGTTGTGTGTGAAATTGTGGACTTAAAGTCTTGCTCATCTCTTTAATCTGCATTCCCTTAAGGATAGAATCCCTGTAGACAAAAAAATGTCAATGTACTCAGCTGCTAACTGAAAAGTTGAAAGTTCATGTACATCAAGAGGCTTCTGGAAAAAAATGTCTGGCTGTCTAAATAAAAAAAAATAATAATATTTAAAAAAGCTGTTGTTGAGGTTGTTATGTGCCATCAAGTCATCTGCAACCCATAGCAACCCTACGTACAGCAGCTCTGAAGCCAGCCCTGTCCCGAGCCAGTCTCACTAATTCCAACACACCACCCTCCGTTGCCCCAGTTACTGTATCAATCCATCTCACCCAGGGTCTTCCTCTCCTGTGTTGTCCCTCCACCCTTCCAAGAATGATGTCCTACTGCAAGGACTGGTTTCTCCTGGCCATGTGCCTAAAGTATGTGAGAAGGAGCCTCAAAATCCTAGCCTCTAAGGATAAACTTGGTTTCACCCTCTCCAAGACAAACCAAGTTGTTTTCTTGGCTATCCATGTTTTGTTCAAGACTCTTCTCCAACAGCACAATTCCAAGGAATTGATTGTCATTCTGTCACTCTTAGTCATTGTCCAAGGCTCGGAAGTGTAACGAGTAATTGTGAAGACCATGGCCTGGATTAGGCATAACTTAGTTTGTTGACCAACACAGTTGCTTTTCGGCACTCTGAAGAGGACCTGATAGCAAATTTCCCCAATGCAATTTATCTTTTTTTTTTTTTTTTCAATCACAAGAGGCTTTATTGATGAAGCTTTGGGACAACTTGTATCTCACACAGAAGACAGGGAAGTCGACCCCGAGCAATTTATCTTTTGATTGCTTAACTGATGGTATTAAGTGTTGATTGTCTAGGGAGCTCTGGTTGCCCAGTGGCAAGAAACTGCACTGTAATCCCAGAGGCACATGGTTCAAATCCAACAGGTGCTCTACTGGAGAAGGAAGAGCAATCTCCTCCTGTACTAGTTGGATCCAATTTGACAGTACACATACAAGAGAATCTTAATTTCTTAAAAAGTGTTGATTATGGAGCCAAGCAAGCTGTAACTGTTAACAACCTCAATCTCTTTTCCATCTATCATGTGGCTGCCAGTTGGCCCAGTGGGGAGAATCTTTGTCTTCTTGATGTTGAGCTTCAATTCATATTGAAGATTCCAGTCCTTGACCTTCTGCAGCAAGCACTTCAAGTCTTCTTCAGTTTTCAGCAAGCAAGGTTGTGTCATCTGCATAAAGTAGGCTGTTGATGAGTCTTCCCAAATCTTGATTCCACATTCCTCTCCACAAAGTTCTGCTTCTTGAATGGTCTTTTTTGCATATAGATTGGAAAGGTATGGAGATAGGATGCATCCCTGACACACTCCCTGATTTTGAATCATGCAATGTTTTCTGCTCTGTTCTGAGGACTGCTTCTTGGTCCGAGTATAGGTTTCACATGAGCACAATCAATTGTCTGGGATTCCCATTTTGCTCAAGGTTAGCCACAATTTGTTGTGATCCACACAGTAAAATGCCTTTGCATAGTCAATCAAACACAGATAGGCATTCTTCTGATATTCTTTGCTTTCTGACATTGGCAGTAAGTAATGTTTTTAGTGCCACGACCTCTTCTAAACCCAGCTTTTATTTCTGGTAGTCCTCTGTCAATGTACTATTCCAATCATTTCTGAATAATCTTCAACAGGATTTTGCTAGTGTGTGATATTAGTGATATTGCTCAATAATTTCCACTCTTTTGGGTTACTTTGTATTTTGAAATGGGAATAAATATGGCTTTCTTCCAGTCAGTTG
>NW_006399887.1:6850209-6856744 GCF_000299155.1 Elephantulus edwardii
GAATTTGTTCTTCAGTTCCTTCAGCTTAAGAAATGCTGAGCATGTTCCACCCTTTTATTCCAACTCCAGCTCCTTGCAAATTTCATTATAATACTTTAACTTTTCTTCCAGAGCTTCTCTTTGAACTCTTCTATTCAGCTCTTAATTTCTTGATTTCTCCCATGTACTTTGATTTCTTGGCACTTTAGTGCAAAATTCGGAGTCTCTTCTGACATCCATTTTGGTTTTATTCTTCTTCCTTCTTTGTAATGACTTTTTGCATTCTTTATGAATTATATTCTTGATATCTTCCCACAGCTCATCTGATCTTTGTCCATTAGTGATCAAGGCCTCAAAGTTATTCCTGAGTTGTGTTTTAAATTCAGGGAGGATATACTCAAGATCAAATTTTTATTCCTATGGATATGATAAACCTTCTTTAGCTTTAATTTGAACTTGCATATGAGTAGTTGATGGTCTGTTCCACAATCTGCACCTGGCCTAGTTTTCACGGCTGATATTGAACTTCTCCAATGATTCCTTCCACAGATGTAATCAATCTGATTCCTGAACATCCCATCAGATGAAATCCATGTGTATAGCCCACATTTATGTTTCTTATAAAAGGGATTGACTATTAATAGATCATTGACTGTACAGAATTCTATAATTCTATCCCCAGCCTCATTTCTGTCACCAAGTCCATATTTTCCAACTACTGATCCTTCTTCCTGGTTCCCTGATTTCACATTCTAGTCACCCATTATTATTGATGCATCTTGGTTACATGTTCAATCAATTTCTAACCTGCAACAGTTAGTATAAGTCATCTACTACACATTATTGAACCCATCTTTCTCATTCTCCGCCCAACCCCGAGGTCAGTCCTGTTTTACAACAGTGGCACCATGCAGTATTTGTCCTTTTGTGACTGAGATACTTCACTCAGCATAATGCCCTCCAGGGTAACCCATTTTGAATAATAATGCATGAGTACCTTGTTTTTCAAAACAGCGTAGTATTCAATTGTGTGGATATATCACAGCTTCTCTATCCATTTGTTTGTAGTTGGGCACTTAGGTTGTTTGAAACTTCTTGCTATTGTGAACAAAGATGTCTTGCACCACACACTCCTTCTCGTCTTTCCTGCTGTTATCTGTCTGTTTTTTAAGAGAATGTAAGTCCAAATCTCATGCACCAACTTCAGGGAAAGAATTTTGCTTGAGGCAGTACTGAGGGATGTTCCTTGTTCCTGAGCTTCTCTTAAGTTTTGTGACTTAGTCTCTCTGTTTATACTGCTGAGAAAATGTGACAATTTCCAAAGTGTGGACAGATCTCTTCTAGATCTGATATGGTGGGTTGTGGTGATTTCCTGACACTGAGTTATAAGGCCAAACTTGAAAACTCAGACCCAGGCTATGTGTGGAGTCAGTGTTCCCTACGCAGGTTTGAGACTGAGAGCCTGATGTTAAGGAGTCTGTGACCTTCTGGGAGAATGGACATGACCTGGATAAGAAGATTATAGGGCAGTCTCAGATCCTGTCTTGTGTGAATCCGTGAGCTTCCTGATGCTGAATTATGAGGCCAAAGTTGAAAACTCAGACCTAGCCAACTAAAACTGGTGGAATCTGTGAGGTCACTACGGGTTGGAATCCACTTAATAGAAACATATTTTGTTTCATTTTTAAATTAGGCATGGTAATAGTAGCTGCCTTGCCTCTTCTCTATTGTGAAAATCAAATGATTAGAATAATTCCTAGCTTGACTCATTGTAAGTATTCTACAGTTTGGTACACAATTTACTGTCAGTTTCCAGCTATTCCACTACTTGGAATATTATTCCAAAAAATTCAGAACTGAGGCACAAACAAAGACTTGTACACCAATGTTTATAACAGCATTATTCACCATTACAAGAATGTGGAAACAGCCCAAATTTCCAACCACAACCAAATGGATTGAGAAATTATGGTACATTCAAGTGATAGAATACTACACAGCACACAGGAGCAATGATTTTGTAAATCATTACTTTGTGCATAATATTAAATTATCTTAAAAAGCATTAAAAGAAGATGGAAGGAGTATACAGTCACTGTACCAGAAGGAATTGGCTGACACAGAAGAATTTCATGAAGCGACGTGTGAGCAAGAGACTGTGGTAATGAAGTTCAAGCTGCTCTTAAAAAATTGGCAAAAAAACAAGGCTCCAGGAATTGACAGCATACCAATTGACATATTTCAATAAACAGATGCTTCCCTGGATACACTCACTAAATTGTGCCAAGAAATCTAGGGGTAAACCACCTGGTCAACTGACTGGAAGAGATCTATATTTGTTCAAATTCTAAAGAAAGGTGACCCAACAGAGTGCAGAAATTATAGAACAATATCGTTAATACCACATGCAAGCAAGATTCTGCTGAAAATTATCCAAAAACAACTGTAACAGTACACTAATAGAGAACCGCCAGATGTGCAAGCTAGGTTTAGAAGAGGCTGGGGTACTAGGAATCTGTTTCATTGACAATGAAAGGCATCTGACTATGTGGATCACAACAAACTGTGGCTGACTCTGAGAAGAATGGGAATCCCAGAACATTTGATTCTGTTTCTACTAAACCTATACTTGCACCAGGAGACAGTGGTCAGAAGAGAGCAAGACGACAATACATGGTTCAAAATCAGGAAGAGCATACTCCAGGGATGTATTCTGTCCAGACCACCTGGGAGACTGGACTGTATAAGGAGCAACGTGACATTAAGTTTGGAGGAAGAGTCATCAACAACCTGCAGATGACACCACCCTGCTTGCTGAAACTAAGGAGGACCTGAAGTGCTTGCTGCAGAAGGTCAGGGAATACAGTCTTCAATAAGGATTGAAGCTCAATATCAAGAAAACAAAGAATCTCACCACTGGCCTGATTGGCAGCATTGTGATATGGCTCCACAGTGAACACTCTTGATTCCAGCAGCCAGGAAATCAAAAGTCTAATTGTATTGGGAAAGTCGGCTGCCAGGGATTTCTCTAGAGTACTGAAAAGGAATGCCATCAGCCTGGAGGCTAAGGTGTGCTTGATCCAGGCCATGGACTTTGCAATTATTTGCTATGCATCAGAGAGCTGGATAATGACTAGGAATGATAAAAAGAGACTTGATGCCTTTGAGCTGTGGTGCTGAAGAGTATTGATTATACCATGGTCTGCCAGGAGAAAAAACAGGTTCCTCCTAGAGAGGGTGAAGCCAGGCTCCTCCTTGGAGGCAAAGATTCTGAAGCTTGATCTGACATACTTTGGTCATGTTGCAAGAAGGGACCAGTCCTTGGAGAGAAACAACATCCTTGGAAGGGTGGAGGGACAGAGAAAAAGAGGAAGACCATCAATGACATGGGTTGATACAGTGACTGGGGTAATGAGAGTAGGTGTGGCAGAGACAGTAAAGTTGGCACAGGATAGAGCAGGGTTCAGGGCTATTGTACAGAGGGTCACTATGAGTCACAAGTGACTCAACAGCATATAACAACCACCACCACCTAACTTGGGAGAGACTGGAGCCCATTATACTAAGTAAAGTAATTCAGTATCATAAGGACAAATACTGCATATGACCATTATTGTAGAACATGTATGAAGATTCAAGAGAGGGATGAGGATGACAGGGGGTAGGGGTTAATCATAGGGTGATTGATAGATGGATGAAGGAGAAGGTAAAGAAAATGGGAAAAAATCCACTGAGAAAAACAATGTACAAACTTCGTAAGTAATCCAATATAAAATAAAATTTTATTTTAAAATATTTACTGTCATTTTAATTGTTGCTAATAATAATAGTAGTAGTGGTAGTCACAGAAACAGTTCCAGTATATCTAACAACAGCAAATAATGAACCTTTGTTAATAAATGAAGTCATTATTTTGAAAATAGTATGTTCAAATAATCTTGCAACACATGAGAACAGATAAAAACCAGAATTTAAAGGCAGGAAACTTCCCAGAGGCTAAGCTGATCCCCCCCCCCTTTGAATAGTAAATATATCTATAAAGGAGCAGATACCCTGGAGGAAATTTTACTAAAAATAGCTGAACACTGATAATTATTACATACTTTAGGTATCCTTTGCTGTCTCCAGAAACTTCCTTTCTGGCTTCTGCCCAAATTATATGTCTGCCAAATTTCTCAGCTTTTGAGAAATTTCTGCTTTTGCCATGGCATTATAAGAAAAAGGAGTTCCTTTTATATTTTTACAGCTCAAATTTATTCTTACACACAAATCCTATCAACTGTACTCTCACTTCTTTTTCTGCTGAATTTGTTGCGGAGTGTTAGCACAACTATGCAAATAAACACCCTGTACTCTTTCAGACCACTTTCAGCTACTTGCTTGTATAGATTGTTTGCTGTTTCTTTTAGTGGTTTCATATCTACCACAGTTATACACAAGCAACACAAATCCTGTCAATTGATTGCTTGCAGAACAAATAGGGTATTTGCACAGCCCTTCTTTCCCCTTATGTTTTGAAGGGTATGCATATGTCTAATTCATATGTCTAATCTCACATCAAACTCTCTCTGAATGAATTTATACTCAAATATTAATTTTCATTGACTCTGTTTCTTTTGAAAACCTACAATGTGTTATATATAATAGAGATACATCTTTTAAAGAAACAGAGTCGTGTTGTTTTTTTTTTTGTAAGGTTAAATATTTAATACATTTTCTATTCTCATTCTAGTAAGAATTAATGTTTAAATGACCCTGTCAACTGCCATCAAATTGGTTCCAATCCATAGAGACTTCCACTGGTTTCTGAGGTTGTAAATCTATATTGGAAAAGACAGATCACCTTCCTCTCAGAAAGAACATAGTGGATTCAAACTGCAGAAATGTTATTATTAGCACAACTCATAGCTCTGGTGGCCCAGTGTTATGAAGCCATGTGGTTCCAAGCCACCATCTACCCTGTGGGAGAAAGATGGACAGACTCTTTCCTTACAATTAAGTGCCTCTGAAAACTTGCTAGAGGGTCAGAAATGGATAGGTTATGACTCAACGGTACAATAACAACATAACTCAATAGCTGTATGTCTCCAGTTTTCAAATCCATCATGGGTTCTTCAAGCAAAATATGGGCAATCTCTTCCCACTGGGAAACCTGAGGGAAGGTAACTATGAGTTGGAACTGACTCAAGGTCAGTGAGGTTTGTGAATTATTATTATTATGTACCAGATATGATTCCAGGATTTTTGCATATTTAAACTGTAAATTTCACAATGATCTCATAAGTACTCTTAACCCTCCCGCTTTACATGAGGAATAACTGAACTACAGAGAGGTTACATCATTTTTCTAAGAACATGCAGTAGCTATTTGTTTCAGGCAAACATTTGTGTAATACAAACAAGCAAAAATTATTTAAAAATACTTTATTTGTAATGTTCTTCTTAGATGCTGTTAAGTATGACCATAGTGACCCTATGAACAACACAGCTGAAACTTCTCTTATTGGTGCCATTCTACACTTCCTGACATACTGGAGCCCATTGCAGCAGCCACTGTATCAATCCACCTGGTTGAAGGTCATCCTCTCCTTTGCCAACCTTCTGCCTTTCCAAGCATAATGTCCCCCTCCAAAGAATAGCCTCTCCTAGAAACATGTCTGAAGTATGTGAGCTGAAGCTTTATCATCTTGGCCTACAATGATCACTCTGGCTGCACTTTCTCCAAATTAAGTTTGTTTGTTCTTTTGGCAAACCATAAGATATCTATTGGGTGCTTTTCTCCAACAACACTACAGCTCAAAGACATCAATTCTTCTTCTATCATCCTTATTCATTGCTCTCAGATGCATAGCAAGTGATCAGAAAGACCATGGCCTGAATCAGATGCACCTTAGTCCTCAAATTGGCATCACTGTTCCTCAATAATTTAGAGAGATCCCTGAGTACAGACTGTCCCAGTGCAATACATCCCTGATTTCCCGACTGCTGGTAACAAGAGGGTTGACTGTGCAGCCAAGTAAGATGAAGTCGTTCAGTTTCAATCTTTTCTCTATTTATCATGATGTTGCCTATCAGTCCAATGGTAACTATATTTGTTTCTTGATGTTGAGATGCAATCTATCTTGAAGGTTGTATTCTTTGATCTTCTGACACAAGTGCTTCAAGTTCTCACTTTCAGTAAGCAAAGTTGTGTTATCTGCATGATGCAGATTATTGATGAGTCTTCTGATCTTGATGCCACATTCTTTCTCATAAAGTCCAGCTCCTCAAATGATTTGCTCAGCTTACAAATTGAATAGGTATTGGGAAAGAATACAACCTTCATTCACTCCATCTTTATTTTAAACCATGTAGTGTTCTCTTTCTCTGTTCGTGCAACAGCCTCCTGGTCAAGGTATAGTTTTGCATGAGCAGAGTTAAGTGTTCTGGGATTTCCACTTTTCTTTTTGTTATCCATGTTGTTGTTGTTGTTGTTGTTATGTGCCGTTGAGTCGCTTGCGACTCATAGAGACCCTATGTACAACAGCCCTAAACTCCCCTGTGTCCTTTGCCAATC
>NW_006399887.1:6861694-6869180 GCF_000299155.1 Elephantulus edwardii
TAGATTTATGCTTTATTTGACATCATCTCAACATTTCATATTTATTATTCAAATTAAGATTTATAATATCCCTTTAAGCCATTTCCTATTATTGGTCTATTTTCTAGAATAGAAAATCAAGGTTCAAAGAAGGGAAATATGTTGCTCATAGGCATTATGTACAGGAACACAATTTGAAGCTAATACCCTGATTTTAAGATAGCTCTGCTGCCTTTGTGGTAAGACCTCTGTGGCTGACCCAGAGGCATATGGTTCAAGTGCACTAGAATCCTTAAGAGAAAGATGGGCTATTTCATCCCATGTGATTTACTGCATTGAAATCCACGAGAGGGTCAGCTATAAATTGTTTCAGACTCTAAGTACATAACAACAACCACTCTGATTCTAGAGCTCTATTCAACCACTATATATAGCTCCATCTGTTGAGGGAAACTATTTGTATTAATAAGAGGATAGTTCAGTGAGGAATATGCAGCCTACACAGAGAAATAGTCATATAAAAGGAGATATACCACACACTAAACTTAATACCTGTAACATATTCATTTTCAATGTTGTCAAATATCTTAAAATAATGAAATTGAAAAATTCATTTGGAGAATTGTCTAGAATGCTTTCACCTAGAATTTTGTTACTTTCATAGGTAACTTTTTGGAAGAGATAAATATTTGAAAGTGAAAAGAAGAAAATTGAAAATATTTCAAAGGTCAGGAGTAGGTAGGTTGCCTTCATATTGGCCCCAGTTGAAAGCACTTTATCCTTCAGTACACAGGCCTTTTTGTGATCAAGTTAGGCTTTGAAGGTACCAGGTTGAACTTCTCCAGGCATTTTGCTTTCTTAATTTCCACTCCTAGAGATCATACAGGACAAATTAGAACTGTCTCATAGAATCTCCCAGACTATAACCTTTATGGGAGCTCTGCTGATTTCTTGTTAAGTGCCATTGAGTCAATTATGACTCAAAAATACTATGAACAATGGACCTGAGACCCACCCCATTCTATGTCATCCTATCTCTGACATATTAGAGCCCACTGTTACAGTAATTGTGTCAATCCATCTCGTTAAGGGTCTTCCATTCTTTTGTTGATCCTCCACCTTTCCAAGAATGATATCCTTTTGCAAGGACTGAACCCTCATTAGAATATGCCCAAAGAATAGGAGACAAAGTTTCACTATATTTGCCTCAAAGGAGTTCCGTGACTGTCCTCTTTCCAAAACATATTTGTTAGTCTTTTTGGTAGTCCATGATATATTCAGCACTATTCTTCAACAACACTACTCAAAGACATTAATCTTTTTTCTGTCATCCTTATTCATTCACCAACATTCAAATAACTGAAAAGATCATGATTTGGTCCAGTTGCTCTTGGTCCTGAAAAAAACACCACTGCTCTTCAGCAATATGGAGGTGTCACTGACAGTTGTTGTTATGTGCTGTCAAGTCACCTCTAACTCATAGTGACCCTTTGTATAACAACTCGGAACCCTTCCCTATCCTGAGCCAATCTCACTGTCTCCAATAGACCCAGTCCCACTTCTGAGTCAACCCATAACAGCAGACTTTAGAATTCAATACGTCTTTTCATTTCTTGGTTGCTGGTACCAAGAGTGTTGATTGTAGGATTATTGGCCTGGAGGTAAGGATTTTGGAAGTAGGTTTGTTTGTTTGTTTGTTTGTTTTTGTATTAAGCTGTAAAGAATATTGAAAGCTACAGTCTTTGATCATCTGCAGCAAACATTTAAAGTCCTTTTCACTTTCAGCAAGTAAGGTTGTGTTATCTCCATAGAATAGGTTGTTGATGAGTCTTACTCTGATACTGATACTATATTCTTCACCTACTCCAGTTTCTCAAATAATTTGTTCTGTACATATATTGAAAAGATGTGAAGAAAGGATACAGCCATTACTCACGTTTTTCCTGATTTTATAATGTAGTGTTCCCTTGCTCTGTTAGGGCAATAGTTTCTTGTAGGTATGGGTTTTGCGTGAGCACAATTAAGTGTTCTCTAACTCCCATTCTTCTCAAAGTCAGCTGTAATTTTTTATGATCCACACAGTCAAAAACATTTGCATAGTCAATATAACACAAATTCTTTTTCGTTTTCTTTGCTTTCAGCCAAAATCTATCTGACATTAGCAAAGATATCCCTCATGTGTGGCTTCTTATAAATTCAGACTGAATTTTCTGTAGATGTATTGTTCTAGTAATTTTTAAATAATCTTCAGCAAGATTTTACCTGCATATGATATTAATAATATTGTTCGGCAAATTCCACATTCTGTTGCATCATCTTTTTGGGAAATGGGGACAAATATGGATCCCTTCAATCAGTAAGTCAGGTATCTGTCTTTTCAATTTCTTAGCCTGGTGAACATGTATAGGGATGTGCCTTTTGTTTAAAATATATCAGTTGCATATTAAGTCAATTCTGGAGCCTTTTATTTTTTTAATTTTATACTAGTTTATTTATAAAATTTAAATACATTGTTTTAGAGAACAGATTCTTTCATTTTCCTTCATCCCCCCCATCAAACTGTTACAACTCCATGATTTATCCCCCTCTCCCTGCACATCCTCATCCTTCTGCTTCCACCCTCTCTCATACCTTTTGGATCCTTATACTTACACTAGAGTTTTTTTAATCGTCAAGGTTTTATAATCTTCAAGGCAACTTTAATGTCTTCTTTAATCATCGTTGGTTTTTGATCACACTCTACTTCCTCAATTGGTTCTGTGTCTGCCAATTCTTTCTGTACAGTGATTCAGTGTATTCCTTTCATCTTTTGATGCTGCCTCAATCATTGGGCAGGTGTGCTGTCACTAATCTCTAAAAAAATACCAAAGAACAATGATATTAATCTGAAGACCAAAGTGCACCTGATTCAGAAGAAGAAAAATCATAAGAAGACATTCAGTTGGCAAATAGACACATAGAGAAATGCTCAAAATCACTGGCAATAAGAGAGACGTAAATCCAAACCACAATGAAATGCAATCTCACCTCAGTAGCAGTGCCATTATTTAACAGAACAAAAAGGAATAAATATTGGAGAGGATGTAGAGAGATTGAAACTCTCATAAATTGTTAGTGGGATTGTAAAATGACACAACCATCCTAAAAGGCAATTTTGTGTTTCCTCCAAAAGCTGAACATAAAAATTCCACATGATCCAGCTTTTCCACCGGTAGGAATATACCACAAGGAAAACAGACCTTAGACATAAATGGCTATTTGTATACCAATTTTCATAGCAGTGTTATTCACAATAGCAAGAAAATGGAAACAGGCCAAATGTCCATTAGCAAACAAATAGACTAAGAAAGTGTGGTTCATTTACACAATGGAATTATATGCAGCACCTGTGAGCAATAATTTCAAAAAATACTATAATACGTGGGAGAGGCTGGGAAGCATCACTGAATGAACTAAGTCAATTTCATAAAGACAGTTACTGCATAATACTGTTATTGTAAAAATAGAAAGATAACTACTAAAATGCGTATAAAAGTTAAAAGGAAAAGGTGAGTGGTCAGGATCAGGATGTTCTGAGGAAGAGGGGGAAGGACAAAGCACAAGGTCACAAAATTTGGTGGATGGAAGGAGGGGGTGAAAGAATAAGGAAAGATCCATTGGGGATATGAAACATGGGATAATAGTAGACATAAATCAATGGGGATTCATTTAATAAAACACAATGTATGGGAATTATTGTGTGAAACACAATGTGAATGAAGGAATGTGTGAGACAGTGTATTTAAATGAAACACAATGTATATAAATTTTGTAAACTAACATAAAATTCTAAAAATCTGCTTATTGTGCTTCTTGGAGATTATGAACAATCAAAATGGTTTCAGTGCACTCTTTATCCTTGAAGTCAAATGTAACTAGGTGACTGGGGATTAAGAAATGAGCTGTGAATGGCAGTCCTGTATATCACTTCAAAGCTGGCACCTCAATCTCCATCCAGGTGCAATCTTTCCACCACCTTTGTCTGCCAATAGGATGTTAATTCAAGCTGCAGGGGTGCCAGCTGTCCAACATATTGCTCCCTAAATCTTCTTGTTCATGAATGGAGCTTTGAAACAGAGTAGCTCATGTTTCACCCACTGCCTGTGACATTCACTTGACTGTAACCAAAGAAATTATCCTGTCACTGAGGTTTCAAGAATTGTCCTATAATCACAGATAATTCTATGAAAAATGCAGAAATCTATACAAATCTACAGCAGTCTTACTATCCTATTCTCTTTCATAATCATGACTTTAGGAAACTCTCTTAATTCCTGTGATTATTTGGTCAAATGTACTCAAAAATGCAACCCAAGAAAAAAAATAAATGTGATAGGAAAAAAGATGGTAGGAGAAAGGAGAAAGAAGGCAGAATGAGGGAAAAGAGTGAAAATCATTAGGAAAGAATAGTTTGGTATAGATCAATGGTAATTAATAATATGGAATACAATGTATATGAAAGAGTGTATAAAAACAATGTAAATTTTAAAAGTATATAAAAATTTTATTTCTTTTTCTGAAAAAGAAAATGGGATATTCACTCATCTGCTCAACAAATATTTTTGAGCACTTCCCTTGGGCTACGCTTTGTGTCTGCTGCCACGCAGAGATGGATTGCATTGATGCTTGTGTAGATTTTTGCCAAGGTCTTGTGGTTCTTGGACCAGACACCATAGTGTTAGTTTGCTGACTCAGCAGGCAACTCTCCTGTGGAGGAAGCAGCAGCAGCTCCCTTGATTGCTTATTTCTGCAGAGTCTTTGGGAATCATTACATCATTACTGGAAGATACTTCTTTTACCTTTCCAGTGTTTCTGGAAACTTCAAATAATGGTTTTGAATCAAGCCCAATCCTTTTCTAAATGAATTCTGTGCCATTTTCTGCTCAAACTCACTTCAAAGGATTCTACTTTCTGAAACAGAAATAGGTCCCCCAAATATTCAGCTTTCCAATAAAATATATGCAGATTTCTTTGGACTCAAGTTCAGAAAGGTTATAATGTTAATGTACGAGGGACTCTCTTGATAAATAATTGTGATTGTAAACACAAATTCTAAAGCAGAAGCTGAAGTTTCTCATGCTTCTTAGCAATAAATATAACAAATAAAATAAGAATTTAGATAATTCAGAATAGATTCATAAGCAAGACTGAATAAAAATTGTGAAGAACTTGCAGCAACTGGTGCTACTGATCCAAGTCTGAGAAATATTATTGTGAGAAAGATCTTCAGCAAAGTTGTTTGACACAGTGACTGCAACATTGGACTGGAGTGTAGCAGAGATCGTGAGGTGGCACAGGCCAGGTAGAATAAGGTTATGATCTGTTTTCATAAGGTCATAGTGAATTTACAGCACTTACCTACCTACCTACCTACCTACCAACAACAATAACCTTCTAACGCATATAGCTGTGTAGAAATAGTGCTAGACAGTCATGGGGAAAAAACTCCATTAATTTTACTTATAACACTATCATTGTTAAAGAGACAATAATATAATAATGTGAAATGCTTTCTGAATTGGTAAAGTGCTATATATTTTAGCAGATAATATCATCTTTACCTATTAAGGATAGTCTAAGTATCACATCATTGTAAGTGAAGGACAATAAAATGTATGTTTTATTTGCTGCAAGTGTACATATAAATTGCAGGAAAGACCTTTTAACTCTAAGGACAAAATTCACGCAAATAGCATCAATATAAACACAAGATAAGTTCAATAACTGAATATCCACATTGATTCTTTCTAGTCAAAAAAGAGGTCTACACATAAAATAGTTAAAATTACTAATTCTCTTTTTGTGGTTTACTTTGGGAATCTCCACCTGTCATTATAACACCTTTCACAAGAATAAGCTTGCAATTGAAAATAAATCAATCTTGAGGTGATTGAAATCGCTACTGCGTGACTTCTCTCATTTTGCCTTTCCACAGGAAGCTGGTGTTGGCAGCAGATAGATAATCTGCTGACTTTTTTTCCCCTGGCAGCAGTGTGAAGTGGGAGGCATCACAGAAGTGACTTGAGGTCTGAGTTATCATATCAGGGGATGTCTGGTGGGAGAGGAGGTGCTGAGTAGGGAAAGAGGGAGTGGAAGCTGATGCTGGTGAAGCAGGGAAAGGGACAGGACAAGACACATGTGCCAAAGGGGGAGGGACTGACACTGAATCCATTTATAACTTCTATAAGTGGGAAAGGTTTTCCATTTGTTCAGCAAAATGCTTGTCTATCAGATATTGTTCTAAAGCTGAGCACCCAAATTAAGGAAGAAAGATTGGCCATCCACTTCCAAATAACATGCCTTCAAAAACCCTATGTACAATAGAGAACATGTAGAGTAGACTAGCAGATATGACACCTGAGGCTGAGCCCTCCAGTTTGGATATACAAAGTAGGAGGAACAGGTGCAAGCAGATGCTAATGATTGGAATGTGGACTATGAAAAGAATGAATGTAAAAACTGGACATTGCCAAGAAATAAACAGAATGCATAAATATTGACACACTGGGTATTGGGAAAATTAGATGAACTGACATATGATATTTTGGATCAGGCAATCACATGATTTACTGTGATGGAGATAAAAAGGTGAGGGGAAAATGGGATTGCTTTCATAGTTAGAAAGTACATTTCTAGATACATCTTGAAATACAATGTTGTGATCCACAGGGTAGTATTGATATGCATACAGAGAAGCCCAATGACTACCACTATTATTCAAATATATGCATCAACAATCAAGGCCAAAGAGGAGGAGATAGATGATGTCCACCAACTTTTGCAATCAGAAATTTATCAAGCATAAAACTAAGATGCATTAAGAATAATGGGTGACTGGAATGCAGAAGTTGTGGGGCTAATTATAGGGTCACACAATTTGATGGATATGGAAGGAGGGGTAGTTTAAGGAAATGAGAAAGATCCGGTGTGGAAAACAATGTATACAAAATTTGTAAGTAAACCAGTATAGCATAAAAATTATATATATATTTAAAAAGTTGGGAACAGGGAAGAAAAATCAGTAGTCAGAAATCATGGACTTGGTTATAGACATGAAACGAAAGACAGAATGATAGAATTTTGTACAATTAATGATTTAATCATTGCAAATACATTTTATAAGAACCTTGGACACAGACTATACACATATATTTCACCTGATGACATGCTCAGGAGTTAAAGAAATCACATCTGGAAAGAATCATTGGGAAGTTCAGTATCAGCTATGAAAAGTGGGCCAGATGCTGATTGTGAACCAACCATCAACTACTCATGCAAGTTCAAACTGAAGGTAAAGAAGATTAAATAAAATCCACAGCAACAAAAATTTACCTTGAGTCTATCTCACCTAAATTTAAAAACCATCACAGGAACAGGTTTGAAACCTTGAATATTAATAACAGAAGACCAGATAAGCTGTGGGAGGATATCAAGAATATCATCCACACAGAATGTTAAAGGTCTTTCA
>NW_006399887.1:6869280-6870958 GCF_000299155.1 Elephantulus edwardii
CCTCTTCAGTTTCAGCAAGCAGGGTTGTGTCATCCGCATAATGCAGGTTGTTGATAAATTGCCCATAGCTTATTAAAATCCACACAGTAAAATGCTTTTGCATAGACAACAAAGCATAAATAGACATTCATCGAGTTTATTTCCTTTCTGACCTCAGCAATGATATTCTTGTTGCCATGGCCTCTTCTAAATTCTGCTTGAATATTTAACACTTTCCTATCTATGCACCATCCTAGCCACTTTTTAATGATCTTCAGGAATATTTTGCTAGCATGTGTTATTAATCACATTGTTCAATAGTTTTCACATTCTGTTGCATCACCTGCCAGGCAGTCAGCTGCCCACCAAATTTTCTGGCATAGCCTGGTGAGAGCATCCACGGATGCATCTGTTAATTGAAACAAGTCAGTTGGTAGCACATCAATTCCTGGGCCCTTTCTTTGCCAATGCCTTCAATGCAGCTTCATTACCATTGGCTCCTGCTTATATGTTACTTTCTGAATTTTTTCTGTCAGTCAGCTCTTTTTGGTAAAGTGACTCTGTATATTCCCTCAATCTTCTTTTGATAATTCCTGGATATTTCAACATATTGTCCATAACATCTTTCAATATTGTGACTCAAGGCCTGAATTTGTTTTTCAGTTCTTTCTGCTTGACAAGTGCAGACCAAGTTCTCCCCTTCTTATCCTCCAATTCCAGCTCTCTACACATCCCATTACAATATTTTATCTTCTGGAGCTGGCTATCCTTTGAAATCTTCTGTTTAACTCTTTTACTTCAGCATGATTCCCCTTTGCTTTGGTTTCTTGATTATTTAGTGTAGTTTTCAGAGTCTCTTCTGCCATTCATTTTCGTTTTTTTCTTTCTACTCTGTGTTTATAATGACCTTTTGGTGCTCTTGTTGGATGATATACTTCATGTCATCCCACAACTCATCTGGTCTCTGATCGTTGGTGTTCAATGCTTCAAAACTAGCCTTAAGATGATTTTGAATATATTATATAATATAATAAGTATATGTTCCATAATTTATAATAGTATAGTAATTTATACATGGTATAAGGAATGACAGGCTGTTATCACTACTAATACCAGAACTAAATTTTCATTATGATTAGGTTTGTCACTAAATGGCAAATAGCAAAAATTAAGGCCCCAAGAATAGATGGTATGTTGTTGTTGTTATGTGCCATCGAGTCACTTGCGACTCACAGTGACCCTATGTACAAGAGCTCTAAATGCTGTTCTATCCTGTGCCAACCTCACCATCTCAAATGCACTTATTCCCACCGCTCCAGTCACAGAATCGATCCATCTCACCAAAGGTCTTCCTCTCCCTTGCCTCCACTCCACTCTGCCAAACATGAGGTCCCTCTCCAAGGACCAGTCCCTCCTTGCAACATGCCCAAAGTATGTCAGACGAAGCTTCAGAATCGTTGACTCCAAGGAGCATTCCAGCTTCACCTCCTCCAGGACAAACCTGTTTGTTCTCCTAGCAGTCCATGGTATATTCAACAGTCGTCTCCAGTACCACAGCTCAAAGGCATCAATCCTCTTTCTAACAACCCTTTTCACTGTCCAACTCTCTGATGCAAAGCACGTAATTGCAAAGACTATAGCCCGGGTCAGGCTTAAGTCCATATAGGAGGGCTGTAGTCCTTGATCTTCTGCAGCAAGC
>NW_006399887.1:6884488-6895098 GCF_000299155.1 Elephantulus edwardii
TGAGGTGAATGTCAGAAGAGACTCTGTTGCACTAGAGCATTGAGAAGCCAAAGCAAAGAAAAGAAATCTGGAAGTTAAGGCGCTAGAATATAAGATTTCAAAGGGCTCCTCCAACAGATAGAAAGAGGTTCATATTTGTTCCCATTCCCAAGAAAGGTGATCAAACTGAATGTGGAAATTATCGAACAATATCATTGCTATCACATGCAAGCAAAATATTTCTGAAGATCCTTCAAAAACAACTGTAATAGTACCTAGATAAGGAACTGCCAGAAGTATAAGCAGGATTTAGAAGCAGTCATGGCACCAAGGATATCATTACTGGTGTTAGATGGATCCTGACTGGAAGTAAGGAATACTAGAAGAATACCTACTTGTGTTTTATTGACTATAAAAAGGCATTTGACTGTGTGGATCATGACAAGTTGTGGCTGATATTGACAAAAATGGGAATCCCAGAGCACTTGATTGAGCTCATGAGGAATCTATACCTGGAGCAAGAGGCTGTTATAAGAATGGAGTAGGGGAGCACTGCATGATTTGGAATTGGGAAGGGAGTATATCAGGGTTGTATTCTCTTCCCATACCTGTTCAATCTATATACAGAGCAAAGTATCTGAGAAGTTGGACTCTATGAAGAGGAATGTGGCATCAGCATTGAAGACTCATCAATAACCTGCGTTATGCAGATGACGCAACCTTGCTTACTAAAAGTGAGAAGGCCTTGAAGCACTTGTTGAAGAAAATCAAGGGATGAAGCTTTCAGTATGAATTGCATCTCAATATCAAGAAAACAAAGATTCTTACCATTGGACCAATAGGTCACGTCATTATGGATGGAGAGGAGATTGAAACTGTCAACAGCTTCATCTTGCTTGGATTCACAATTAACACCCTTGGTACCAGCAGTCAGGAAATAAAGAGACACATTGCATTTAGAAAATCTTCAGTTAGGGACCTTTTGAAATTATGGGAAAAGTAATGATATCAGTTTGAGGACTAAGGTGCGTCTGATTCAGGCCATAGTCTTTCTGATTACTAGCTATCTGAAACCTTGGAAATGAATAAGGATGACAGAAAAAGAATTGACGCCTTTGAGCTGTGGTGTTTGAGAAGAGTGCTGAACATCACGTGACCAGCGCAGGGAATCAACAGATATGTCTTGGAGATGGTGAAGCTGGAGTGCTCCTTAGATAAAAGAATGATGAGGCTTCACCTCACATACTTTGGACATGTTGCTAGTAGGTACTATTCCTTGGAAATTGACATGATGTTAGGAGGGCGGGAGGGTCAGCGAAGGAGAGGGCTACTATGTGTTGAAAAAGACTTGAGGGGAGTGAATGGAATGGACAGCTCAGAAAATAGACAAAATATTCAAATTATGAAAGACTTAATGTCACCTGGATCTCTAATCAACACTTAAATCTATAATAAGTGACAGTTGAGAAATTAAATGGCCTATTTTACAAGGAATGCAGCCTTCAGAATGGATTGCATCTCAATGTGAGAAAACAAAGACTCTTACCACTGGACTGATAGGAAACAACATGATGGATGAAGATGAGATTGAAACTTACAATTGCTTCATCTTGCTTGAATCCACAATTAACATCTTTAGTACCAGCAGTCAGAAAATAAGGAGATGCATTGCACTAGGAAAATCTTCAGTTAGGGACCTTTTCAAATTATTAAGGAGTAATGATGTCAGTTTGAGAACTAAGGTGCATCTTATTAAGGCAAGAGTATTTCCAATCATTTTCTACACATTTGAGAGCTGGATAATGAATAAGGATGACAGAAAAAGAACTGACACCTTTAAGCTGTAGTATTGGAGAAGAGCACTGAACATCCTAGGGACAGCCAATAGAACAAACAGATAAGTCTTGAAGAGGGTTCAGTTGGAGTGCTCTATGGATGCAGGAATAATGAGGCTTCGCCTCACACACTTTGAGCTATTTGCTCAGAGGTGCTATTCCTTGGAGAGAGGCATGATGCTGGGAAGGGTGAAGGGTCAACTAAGAAGAGGAAGACCCTCAACGAGGTAGATTGACATGGTGATTGCCTCAAGGAGCTCTTGTGTGTCAGGGAGTATGAGGACGGCATAGGATAGAACAGAGTTCAGATCTTTTTTTTATAGGATTGCTATGAATCATACTCAACAGCATCTAAAAGAATAACCATAACAATATTACACAAGAAACAAAATGTGACCTTAAGTCTATTCCTCCTGAATTAAAATAGTTTTAAGGGCATGAACAACAATGATTGATGACCAGATGAGTTTTGGAATGACATCAGGATACAATTCATGAAGACAACAAAATGTCATTACAAAGACAGAGAAGAAAGAAAAAAACCAAAATGTATATCAAAAGAGACTCTGAAAAATTGCACCAGACTGTCAAGAAGTTAAAACAAAGGAAAGACTTCGTGCGTAAACAAGCTGAACAGAAGATTTCAAAGGACTGTTCAAGAATACAAAGCAGAACATATAATGGAATGTGCAAAGAGCTCGGACTGGAGAATAAAAAGAATTGGCTTGACAATTCTCAAGCTGAAAGAACTGAAACACAAATTCAAACCTCTCTATCTGCAATACTGAGAGATGTATGAACCCGATTTTGAATGAGCCAAGAAGCTTCAAAGGAAGATGGGGGGAATACACAGAATTACTGTATTAAAAAGAATCGGCTGACAAATATCAGAAAGTGCCATATGATCCAGAGCCAATGGTAATGAAGTAAGAAGTTCAAGCTGCACTTCAGGCACCGGCAAAAAAATAAGGCACCAGGAATTGACGGGATATCAAGTGATGTATTACAAATAACATGCACAGTACTGGATGTGCTCACCAGTCTGTGCCAAGAAATTTGGAAAGCGCTGTCTTGGCCAACTGTTAGGAAGAGACCCATATTTGTTCTCAAGAAATGTGATCGCACAGAATGTGGAAATCATTGAATAATATCACAAATGTTGTATGAAAACAAAATATTGCTGATGGTCACCCAAAAACCACTGGAGCAGCATACTAACAGACAACTTTCAGAAGTTTAGGCTGGATTTAGAAGAAGCCCTGTCACCAGAGATATCATTGCTCATGTGAGATGGAGTCAGACTGATATTAGACAATACTAGAAGAATGTCTATTTGTGTTTTTATTGACTTCACAAATGCATTTGACTGTGTGGATCATAACAAATTGTTGCTAACATCTAGATGAACAGGAATCCTTAAACAGTTAATAGTGCTCATGTGAAACCTATCAGGAAGATCAAGAGATTATTGTCTGAATAGAGCAAAGGAACATGACGTGGTTTAAAACTAAGAAAGATGTGCATCAGGGTTGTACCCTCTCTCCACACATATCACCAGTTAATTGACAGTGATTGCTGCACTAGGCTCAAGTATGTCAGAAATAATGAGGATGGCACAAGATAGAGCAAGATTCAAACCTGTTCTTCATACGGTCTCTGTGAATTATACTCAATTCAGTGACACCTAACAACAATAAGAACAATTTTCCATTGGGCAAATATACTGCTATAGACTTATGAAAATGTTAAGAAATATAACTAAGATGTTAACATAACTAAGTTAGCATGACTAAGATGACTCTGACCCAAGCCACAGTACTTTCAATTACCTCATATGCATGTCAAACATGAAAATTAATTAAGAAGACTGAAACAAGAATTGATGTCTTTGAATTTTGGTGGTGCTGTGTTTTTCTTATTGTTATTTGTCCTAGACTAGGAAACAACTCAAAACTGATCCTTCACATTAAGGACTAATACTGCACAATGCCTCTGTTGTAAAACAGGACAGACACCAGGGTTGGTGGAAACCCAAGAAAAGAGGGGATAAATAATGTTCACTTAGCTGAAACAGATGAGGGAGAAAACTGTTTAAAAAGAATATATGATTAGGTATTGTTTTCATGACAAGAGTCTAGAATAAGAGCTGCACAGTAAAGTGGACTAGTGGAGGATTGTATAACAAGGAAAGAATTTTTCTTTCTTTTCAAAGAGAAAAGCTAATTGTGGGGGAGGTGTGGGCAAGGAGGAAAATGTGCAACAATGAATGAATGGAAATCCAATGTCTCTATAAACTTTCATTAAAATCTCAATTTAAAAAAGGACAAGTTAGAACTGTGAAAAAAACACACACAAACAAACCCAAAATAAACTGACCCTTCTAAATATTTTTATAAACCACTGACTACCTACAAATGAAATAATTTGTCTTGGAAACTAGATTTTGATTGTTGTTTGTTGTTGTTTACCACTGAGTCAGAACCGACCCCTAGCTGACCCTCTGACAGGTATTCAGAGGCAGTTAATCTCACAGGAGACTTCCAGTTTTCTCTGGCAGAGCTGCTGGTGGATTCCAACTGCCTGCCTTTGCAATTGGAGCACAGCTTCTTGCAAACTAGGTCATCAGTTACAGGAAATTTTAAATAATGGCATTATAGAACAATGAAATTACATAATAATGGCATTATATAATTGTAATTAATGTTATAAACTGAAGTTATAAGCAACTGAATGAAAACTAATTTAACAGTACTAATTTAAAGGTACCAAAACATCTTGTCATCAAGTCGAAGCCAACCATTACCTGAGCCTCCATTAAGCTTCCAAGGCTTTAAATTGCCCAGCAATACAGCATCCTCTTTCACCTCTGAAGCTGCTAGTGGATTTGAACCATCAACCCCTGATAGACTATGCAACCAGAGACCAGAAAATACACTTCTTAAAAGCAAGAATAGTATGACTTTTTCTATGTATTTTGTTATGTACTGTTGAGTCAGAAAGGAGTCATAGCTGACCTTCAAGCACCTAGAGGCAGTAAATCACACGGATGGGACTACTCATCTTTCTCCCACGGAGCAGCTGGTGCATTCAAACCATGTCCTTTCGGATTAGCAGCAAAATTCCCTTACCATTTAGACACCAGCCTTCTTTCCATATATATTGGACATATATGGAAAGATCAGTCTTTGAAGAAAACAATTATACTTGGTAATGACCTCAGAAGGTCAGAAGAGAGGAAGCTCTCCATATGATATATTGGCACAGGCACTGTGACAATGGATGCAAGCGGAGTAAATAATAGCAAGGGGAACACTGGGCTGGACGGTGTTTTACTTCATTGTAGGTAGGGTCATAAACAAGACCCACCTTGATGGAATCTAACTATAATAAGAACTCAAGTTTTCATTTCAGTAGAGTTCAGTTATTTATCATTGGAGAAGTAAGAATCTATGACAATCAGTGTGAAAGCAGGCATGGAGCCAAGACATAAAAGAGTATATTTTATATCACTTACAGCAGTGAAATATTTAACTTGTTTTAACAGCTTTTAAAAGCCAAAACATCTTTGATCTGCATTCTCTTATTGATAAGTACAACCTTAGTAACTACTTTTATAGCCACAAACTTTCTAGATTTTAATGCTTCTTAACGCATCCTTCATTCAAAGTAGGTTTATATGTAAAGTAATCACAAAGGGACAAATGCTATATGGTGCCACTGTTGTAGAATGAGGCTGGCACTGGGGTGGGGGTAAGACTGAGAAAAACTGGATGGAATATGTTTACGGCATTGAAGTCTATGGGGGAGAGAATAGTCTAAAAGTATTATATTTTAGGGCATTATTTTTATCGTAGGAGTATGCAATGAGGGTTGCAGAGTGGATTATATTTGGGGGTAGGGGGTGGGGTTTGGGGAGGTGCGGGGGGATTGTGTACCAATGAGGGAGTTTTTCTTTTGCTTTTCAAGGAGAGGAGCAAATGGGGGGGGGTTGTGCGGGGAGAAGGGTGCAACAATGAATGAATGGAATCCCAAAATCTCTGTAGATGTTCATTGAAATGAAAAATAAACAACCTAAATTAAAAAAAAAAAGTTAAACCAAAACTACCACTATCAATTCCAACTAAGTTTGTAAATCTTTACTGAGAGGAGACTAGCAAAACTTTCTCTTGAAGACTTGAACCATCACCATTTCGGTTAGCAGCCTAACATCACATTACACTCTATACCATCAATTCTCTTTACATTCAGTCACAGCAGTGAAATATTTCGAAGAATATCATGACTTTTTTCAATAGTGCTCTTTTAGCACTGAGCAATCAGACAAAAAATGCTTCAGAAAGCAATGCTAATTGGTTCTGTCACATGCTAATTTAAATGGAATCTTATATTTCCTCTGCCATAAACTGTAGACAGCATCAATATTTTTTTACCAGTTTTTTTTTCTAAACACAAGATAGTAATTTTTTATTTCAATGAGAACAACACAAAAATATACATTTGATAAGATTGGAGCAGTGCCAGAAGAAGTGTAAAGTCTGTATACTATGAAAATATAGAAGTTGGCATTTATTGGTGGTCTAGGTGTAAATTTTTTCATTGAATGTGTGAAAACATGGAGTATGTGATAGCATGCAGGCACAAGGGCTTTCACACAAATACTTTCATTCAGCAGTTCTTTTTTAATATCTGGCCATTGCTGTTACATTACATTGAGCCAGAACCAACTCTCAAGCTGACTCCCAGGTGGATTTTCAGAGACATAAAGTTGCACAGGAGCAGATTGCCCATCTTTCTCCTATAGTGCAACTGATAGATTCGAACTACATGCCTCTGAGTTGATAGCACAACTCCTTATTGCTAAGCCACAAAATCCCTTAATATAGGGTTCTAAAAAGGTAGATTACATCTCAACATCAAGAAAACCAAGGTTCTCACAGTTGAACAACATTATTATCAAAGTAGAAAGGGCTGAAGTTGTCAATGATTTCATCTTGCTTGGATCCACAATCAGCACCCTTTGTACCAGCAGTCAGGAGATCAGGAGATGCATTACATTGGGAAAGTCTGCAGTCAGGTACCTTTTCAAAGTACTGAGTAGCAATGACATCAAAGGCAACTAAGGTGCACCTGATTTAGGTTATGGTCTTTTCCATCACTTGCTATGCATATGAGAGCTGGACAATGAGTAAGGATGATAGAAGAAGAATTGATGACTTTGAGTTGTGATTCTGGAGAAGAGTACTGAATATCCCATGGACTGCCAAAAGAATAGATATGTCTTAAAAAAGGGTAGAGAAAGTGTTCCTTGGAAGCTAAGATTTGTCCATCATACTTTGGTCATATTGCTATGAGATGCTATTCCTTTGAAGGAACATGATGTTTAGGGTCAATGAAATAGAAGAATGCCTCTAACAAGATGGACTGACACAGTGACCAAAGCAATGGACTCAAGTGTGTCAGAGATGATGAGGATGGCACAGTATAGGACATGGTTCAGATATGTTATTCGTTTGTTGTTGTTGTTATGTGCTGTCGAGTCGTTTGCAACTCATAGTGACCCTATGTACAACAGCCCTAAACCCTGCTACCCTGCTCTATCCTGTGCCAATCACACTGCCTCTGACACACCCATCCCGATTACCGCAGTCACTGAATCAATCCATCTCATAGAGGGTCTTCCCCTCTTGTGCCATCCCTCCACCCTCCCAAGAATGACGTCCCTCTCCCTAGTCATTGTCGAACTCTCTGATGCATAGCAAGTGATTGCAAAGACCATGGCCTGTATCAGGCGCACCTTAGTCTCCAGAGAGACACCGTTACTCTTGAGTACTTTAGAAAGGTCTCTAACAGCAGACTTTCCAATCACAATATGTTGTTTATAGGGTTGTTTTGAATCGTACTTAAAGACATATTAAAAACAACCACAAAACAAGTAATTCTGCTGCAGGTTGTCCTTTGACTGAAGTTTAAGAAACACTGGCTTAGGGTCTAACAGTCACCTTCTCAGGCTCAGAAAGCTCATACAAATGATATGCATTAAAAATATATTTGTCTTTCTGGCACAGACCTACAACTCTGGAATTTACAACCACCTGGCCAACTGACTGGAAGAGATCTATGTTTGTTCCCATTCCAAAGAGATGTGACCTGACAGAGTGTGAAATTATTGAACAATATCATTAATATCACATGCAAGCAAGATTCTGCTGAAAATTATCCAAACACGACTGGAATAGCACATTAACAGTGAACTGCCAGATGTGTAGGCTGGGTTTAGAAAAGGTCATGGCATCAGAGACATCATTGCCAATGTCATACGGATCTTGGCTGAAAGTAAAAAGACCAAAGGAATTTCTGCTTATGTTTTATTGACTGTGCAAAGACATTTGACTGGGTGGATCACAACAAACTGTGGCTGACCTTAAGAAGAATGGGAATCCAGAACAATTGAATGCTGATGTGAAACATATAAGTGGACCAAAAGAAGTGGTCACAAGAGAGCAAGGAAACAATGCATGGTTCAAAATGAGGACATGAATGTGTCAGGGATACATCTTGTCTCCATACATTTTTAATTTATATGGGAAACATATCATTTGGGTGACTGGACTTTATGAAGAGGAATGTGAATCAGGATTGGAGAAAGACTCATCAACAACCTATCTTATACAGATGACACAACCTTGCTTGCAGAAACTGAGGAGGACCTGGAACATTTGCTGCAAAATGTCAAGGACGATAGGCTTCGTTATGAAGTCCAGAAGGTAAAGATTCTCACCACTGAGCAAGATTAATTGCACTGGGAAAATCTGCTGTCAGAGAACTTTCCAAAGTGCTAAAGAGCAACGGTGTCAGTCTGAAGACTAAGATGCATCTGATTCAGGCCATGGTCTTCTCGATTACTTGCTATGCACCATAAAGCAGCACAATGACCAAAGAAAATAAAAAAGAAATTGATGCCTTTGAGTTGTGGTACTGGAGAAAAGTCTTGAACATACCATGGACTGCCAAGAAAACAAAAAAGGCTTCTTGGAGAGGGTGAAACCAAATTTCTCCTTAGAGGTAAAGACTTTGAAGCTCTGTCATACGTACTTTGGATTGCTGTTATTGTTTGTTTACCCTTTATCCTTCCAATTCATTAGGTAAAGTTATTGATTTAATCATTATTCTTAGGACCTAGGCCAATTTAAACTTCTCTCCTGATTTATTATCTCATCCTCATTAGTGATCTTTATCCACTTCTTTTTTGCCTCTTTAAAATTATCTTCTCCAATGAATTTAATATATATTTCTCAATATATCAGGTAAAAACAAAAGTACTGCTTTACTAAGGAATTGCTAGCAACCAAGTTAACATTTATCAAGATATTACTCATGAAAAGAGTATCAAGATTGTGCAAATGACTAATATGCTAAATCTGGGGTCATCCTTAAGTGCCAAAGTAAAAAAACGCCACTTGTCCACTTCCAAAAAAAAATTCCACTGAAAATCTTACGGACATAATTCTACAAACTGTTTGAAAGACAACTGTTATTATTCAAGGGAATACAGAAATATATCATAAACTGAAGATCTTTCACCTCATGTTTTAGTCACTTTCAAACTACTTTCAATTAATTTTCACAGTAATGTTGCTATCTACTGTTTAAAGAAAACAAAAATGAAACTTAAAATTATTAAGTAGTGTTTAACAGGTTAAAAATAGTTAAAACAATGTACATGGATAAAGTGCAATATGAAGGGATGGTTAAATACAAATCAATCTAAAACATTGAGCAGGATTAAAAAATGTATGATATAAATGAACACTGGATATTGTAGATTTGGAAAGTGTATAATTCTGCCTTTGGCCAATTCTTGATTTCAAGTACTAAAAGAGATGAAGTCCTCTAAGGATAGCCTTGTTAGAAGTGGAATCTGGAACTTGATCAAGGGGAAAGATTGAGTTCCACTTAGTACTCTTAGAGGATTTGCATTTGAATAGATTTGTAAGCCCACATTGGACTTCCACTTGAAAATATTCACATTTGAAAGAAGGATAAAGAGGAAAGAGAAGAAAAAATAAAAGAAAGGGAAAGACCATCTTTTTACAACTAGAAGAAGCCATTTGGCTTTGAAGCAAAGTAAATTTGGCACCCATCAGACTTCACTTCCAACACTTGAGGTTGAAGTATGCTCACTCATAGTGATTGCTTGGATCCACAGGAGAGGAAGTGGGAGGAATACTACAATGGAGAAACAAGCCAATCTTGGACATGTTTCTTCAATGCTGCCCACGTAGCATGCATAAATAAATGAATGAGCAGGGAACAGTAGTTGGCTTGAGGAGCTGGGCATCATGAGGATTCCTAGCTTGTCGACTTGTGGGGGCTTGGCTAGCTGAATGAGGAGATGAACAGATCTGAAGTATGGGGAGTCAACCACTGTTTGTGGCTGATGGCCACTTATTTAAACCTAGCCACAGATGATGGTGTATGATTTGACCAGAACCCAACCAGATGAAGAGGAAAAGACCCATGCTGTGAACAAGGGTTGATTGCTGCAGCCTGATGGCTTGCTCTGGTATGGTCATTGCTTATGGATGCAAATATTCAATAATCCAGGTTAAATAAAGCATTCTTTAGCAAAAGGAACCTGCTTGTTTCCTCAGAATACTGATTTTCTGGGGTTGGATAAATGAGTAGTTGGCTATCATAAAGAAGATATTAGGACGTGAGTCATGAAATAGCTGGATTACACACTTTCACGAAAGTAGTTGTTGGTGAGATGATTGTAAGAGATGAAAAAAAAAAAAA
>NW_006399887.1:6896878-6899969 GCF_000299155.1 Elephantulus edwardii
CCTTTTGATTTTCTGACTCCAACTCCTTGCACATCTCATTGTAATATTTTGCTTTGTCATCCCGTGCTGCCTTTTGAAATCTTCTATTCAATTCTTTAGTATCTTGAATTCTTCCTTGTGCTTTGGCTTCTCAGCGCTCCAGTGCAATTTTCGGAGTATCTTCTGACATCACTCCAGTACATATGAATGAAATATTATATAAATAAAGGACTGTATGGAACACAATGTACATACATGAAACACAATTTATATTAATTATACAAATAATTAAATATTGCAGTGGAGCACTGAGAAGCCAAAGCAAAGGGAAGAAATCAAGAAGTTAAGGAGCTAAATAGAAGACTTCAAAGGGCAGCTCAGGGAGACAAGGCAAAATATTGTAATGAAATGTGCAAGGAACTGGAGTTGGAAAATCAAAAGGGCCAAATTCGCTCAGTATTTCTTAAACTGAAGGAACTAAAGAACAAATCATGCTGTGAGTTGCAATGCTTAAGGATGCTATGGGCAGAATAGTAAATGAGTCAGGAAACATTAAAAGAAGATGGAAGGAGGATACAGTCATTGAACCAAAAGTAAATGGCTGACACAGAAGAATTTAAAGAAACAACTTATGATCATGAGGCAATGGTGATAAATGAGGAAGTTCAGGCTGTTCTTGAAGGACACGGCAAAAAATAAAGCTCCAAATATTGATGGCATACCAATTGGCATATTTCAACAAACAGATGCTACCCTGGATTTTCTCACCAGGCTGTGTCAAGAAATCTGGAGGACAATTACCTGGACAACTGACTAAAAGAGATCCATATTTATTCTTTATTCTCATTCCAAAGTAAGGTGACCTGACAGCGTGTGGAAATTATCAAACAACATCACTAATATCACATCCTAGCAAAATCCTTCTAAAGGTTATCCAGAAACGACTGGAACAATACATTGACAAACAACTACCAGAAATAAAAACTGAGTTTAGAAGAGGTTGTGGCATTTGAGACATTACTGCCAGTGTCAGATGGATCTTGGCAGAAAGAGAGTACCAGAGAAATGTCTATCTGTATTTAATTGACTATGCAAAGGCATTTGACTGTGTGGATCACAACAAATAGTGGCTACCTTTGAGGAAAGTGGGAATCCCAGAACACATGATTGTGCTTATGTGAAACCTATACTTGAACCAGGAAACAGTCCTCAGAAAAGAGCAGGGAAAAACAGTATGCTTCAAAAATCATGAAAGGAGAATGTCAGAAATGCACCTGTCTGAATATCTCTTCAGTCTATATGCAGAACAGATCATTCAGGAAGCATGGTTTTATAAGGAGGAATGTGGTAACAGTTTTGGAGTAAGACTCATCAGCAATCAATGGTATGCAGATGACACAACCTTGCTTGCTGAAACTGAAGAGGACTGGAAATGCTTGTTTCAGAAAGTCAAGGATTGTAATCTTCATTCAGTATGGATTGAAACTCAATATCATGAAGACAAAGATTCTCACTACTGAGCCAACTGGAAGCACCATGATAGATGGAGAAGAGATTGAGGTTGTTAATAATTATGCCTTGCTCGGCTCCACAATCTATGCTCTTGGCTCAAGCAATCAGGAAATCAAAAGATGAATTGCGTTGGGAAAATTTGCTATCGGGGACCTCTCCAGAGTACTGAAAAGCATATATGTCAGTCCAGATACTAAGGAACACCTAATCCAGGACATGGTCTTCACAATTACTTGCTATGTATCAGAGAGCTGGACAATGACTAAGAATGTTAGAAGAAGTGATGCTTTAGAATTATGGTGCTGGAGAAGAGTCTTGAACATACCATAGGCCACCAAGAAAAGAAATAGGTTTGTCTCAGAGAGGGTGATATCAAGTTTCTCCTTAGAGGCTAGGATTTTTGAAGCTCCATCTCACATTTTTTGTGTTGTTGTTATGTGCCGTTGTGTCGTTTGTGACTCATGAATCAAATTTTTTGTGAGATCACAAAAAGTCCAGTCAGGAGAGACTGGTCCTTAGAAGGGTGGAGGGACAGCATAGGAGGAGAAAACCCCAGATGAGATGGATTGATGCAGTAACTGAGGCAGTGGATGTTGGTGTGTTGGAATTAGTGAAATCGGCTCTGGACAGGGCAGAGTTCAGAACTGCTGTACATAGGGTCCCTATGGGTCACAAGCAACTTGATGGCACATGACAACAGTATAGCAAGTTGGTGGTACAGTTAAAAAAATGTAATGTTATTGAGTACTTTGTGAGTTAAGATTACATTCTACATGAATAAAGTAATTAATATAACAATTCTTGCCTTGAGAAGCTTATATTGACCACTGAGCATACTTAGTATCTAGGGGAAGAATTGTGAAACAACTGGGAAATCTAAGTCACACACAAAGCAAAGAGCAAATGTATTACTTAGATAAAGAGAACTCTGCGAAATCAGATAGAGTGAGATTTTTGTGAATCAGAGATTCTAGATTACAAACACCAAGGCAGCTGTGCATTCTTGAGTGAAGCCTTTGACACTAGGTTAGCAGAGTATTACAATATTAGAGTGCAGTATAATAGTGCTTGCTTTTTATTTTTTTATTTTGTTCATCATGCACAAAGTTAATTTCTACTGGTTGAAATTTACTTGTATCTTCAGTCAATAAAATTGGTGTCAGGATAGCCAGCAAAGCCTTTATGATTCACATTGCAAGTTTAAAATTCAATGACAATAGCAACAGCTCAAATGACTGCCAATTACTACTAAGATCCACAGAATTGAACAACATAGGCTCTCTTCAACACTCTTGCCCTATTTTCTCTTCCATTCATAAGCATGGCCTTCTGAAATGGATTTATTCACTAGAAATAAGGCTGAATTTAAATTTTTGTCAAGCTTCCATTTTTAAAATATATGAAATAATTTACAAAAATAAAAATGGATGCGCTAAGCACTGTTATGGATTAAAATTAGTCCATCTATAACCTGTTCAATAATAAACTTCCTACACAACTTCTGTACACAGCTTTGCTCGTATGAGTTAACAGAATTATGATACTAGTTTTGCTGCATGAAGAGTTGGGTAAATTATTTAAGCAGTTTATGTAAAAATTA
>NW_006399887.1:6901104-6902649 GCF_000299155.1 Elephantulus edwardii
GTCAGCCACAGTTTGTTATGATCCACACAGTCAAAAGGGTCAGTGATGAGTCTTTTTTTGAATCAACAGCACACAACAATGTAAAAATACTATATATATGTAAATATATAATTGTTTTTTTCTTACATTTTGAAGACATGTGGACATACTTTTATATCATTGCTTTCATCCTTATTTTAATTCTTATTAATGGTTCCATAATATTTGTTACATTGAAACAACTATTTCCAAGCAATATTAAATAATTCACTAGTTTACAGCAGGAATATAGCATCAGATAAGCATAGTGCCAAATTCTAACTATTTAGCAAATGGCGGGGACTATGAAATGTTATTTATTCTTATTATCTGAAAAGGAGAAATAAAAAGAATAGTCATAACTTCTTATGGCTCTGTTTATGTTAAAGAAGGTTATGTTTAGGTAAAAGCTGAAAGAAACTAAACAACAAATTCAAGCAT
The DNA here is from genome assembly GCF_000299155.1 of Elephantulus edwardii. Taxonomy (NCBI): domain Eukaryota; kingdom Metazoa; phylum Chordata; class Mammalia; order Macroscelidea; family Macroscelididae; genus Elephantulus; species Elephantulus edwardii. The sequence continues at coordinate 6,901,564 of NW_006399887.1, forward strand.
TGAGTTGCAATACTTAAGGATGCTTCAGGCAGAATATGGAATCTAAGAAGTGTTAAAAGAAGATGGAAAGAGTATACAGAGTGATTGTACTGACACATAATTTCAAGAAAAAACATGTGATCAAGAGACAATGGTGGTGAAGAAAGAAGTGAAAGCTGCTCTGAAAAAACGGACAAAAATAAAAGGCTCCAGTAAGTCATGAAATACCAACTGATTTATTTTGACAAACAGATGCTACCCTGGATGTGCCCATCAGGTTGTGCCAAGAAATCTGGAGGTCAATCAACTATCAGTTCAAGTAATTTAAGGAGTTCTATATTTATTCTTATTCCAGAGAAAGATGATCTGACAGAGGGTGGAATTTTCAAACAATATCACACACAGGAAAGATTCTATTGAAGATTATCCAAAAATGATTGGAACAGTACATTATCCATGAATTACCAGAAATACAGCTGGGTTTAGAGTAAGTCATGACACTATAGACATTATCGCCAATGTCAGATGGATCTTGGCTGAAAGTAAAGACTACCAGAGCAACGCCTGTCTGTGTTTCGTTGACTATGTAAAGACCCTTAACTGTGTGGATCACAACAAATTGTAGCTAACCTTGAGGAGACTGGGAATCCTAGAACACTTGATTGTGCTCATGGGAAACCTATACTCAGACATGGAAGCAGTCCTCAGAACAAAGCAAGGAAACACTTCTTATGTGCCTTTGAATAGTCTGAGATCCATAGTAACCCTATGTACAGCAGCTCTGAACCCTGCCCTACCCTCAGCCAGTCTCACTAAGACACACCAACCCTCAGTGCCCCAGTCATTGCATCAATCCATCTCAACTGGCGTCTTCTCCTGTGCTGTCCCTCCACTTTTCTGAGCATGATGTCCTTTTCTAAGGACTGGTTTCTCCCATCCATATTCCCAAAGTATGTGAGACAGATCTTCAAAATCCTAGCTTCCAAGGAGAAAAGTGGCTTCACCTTCTCCAAGACACTCAGATTTGTTTTCTTGGTAGCCCATGGTATGTTCAATACATTTCTCCAGCACCACAATTCGCTGCAATGGCTCAAAATCAGGAAATGA
>NW_006399887.1:6903664-6904553 GCF_000299155.1 Elephantulus edwardii
AAAAAAAGGCACTGAGAGAATTGTGGAAGTTACTAGAAGAAAATATTCTAGGCATGATGAAGAATTGGAGAATATATATACAAAATTCTTAGAGAACCCCATATAAAATAGATCCCAAAAGAAAAATATCAAGGCTTATCATAGTCAACTTTGCCAGAACCAAGGATAAGGAGAAAATTCTGAAAGCAGCAGGGGAAAATGAAGAGTAAGCTATAAGGGAGAGTACTGACTTCTCAGCAGAAATCATGTGAACAAGAAGAAAGTGGAATGATATATCAAACACTCAAAGAATACAACTGTCTACCAAGAATTCTATACACAGGAAACTGTCCATCAAATATGAGAGATCAAGATATGCTCAGAGAAGCAGAAATTAAGGAAATTCATAAAAACAAGACCACCATTGTAGACAATACTAAGCAAAGCTCTTCTTACAGAGATACCACAGAAAGTAGAATGGATAAAAGTAACCAGTAACAACATCAAAGAAAATTTAACAAAATGATACCAATAAAATCCTGACCCTCAATAATTACACTGAATGTGAATGGTTTAAGTGTACTACTAAAGAGGAAAAGAGTAGCAGACTGGATTTAAAAACAAACAAACAAAAACCAAACTCATCAATATGCTGTCTACAAGTGACACACTTGAAAAGCAAAGATTAAAAGACTAAAAATAAAAGGGTGAGAAAAAAAAATACCAAGAAAATGACACCAGAAAAAAAGCAAAAAAAGCAATATTATTGTTGTTATGTGCAATCAAATTGCCTACAACTCATAGCAACCTAATGTACAACAGCCCTAAACCCTGCTCTAATCTCTGCGAATCTTCTTGTCTCTGACACACCTACCCCCTTTACTCCAATCACTGAATCAATCCATCTTAT
>NW_006399887.1:6905408-6906490 GCF_000299155.1 Elephantulus edwardii
AGTGTTTCCTTGCTCTGTTCTGACTACTGCCTCATGTTCCAAGTATAGGTTTTGCACAAGCACAAGTTAAGTATTCTGGGATTCCCATTCTTCTCAGAGTTAGCCGTAGTTTGATGTGATCCACACAGTCAAATGCCTTTGTATAGTCAATGAACACAGGCATTCCTCTGGTACTCATATCTAGTACCATGGCCTCTTCTAAACCCAGCCTGAACTTCAGGCAGTTCTCTGTTGATGTACTTTTCCAGCAATCTCTGATAAAATAGACTTCAGTGTAAAAACCATCACAAAAGACAAGGAAGGCCACTATAGAATGCTTAGAACAAAAGGATTGAACTATAATAAATATCTATGCACCAACTAATGTTGTTGTTGTTGTTGTTGTTGTTGTTGTTGTTGTTATGTGCAATTGAGTCATTTGCAACTCATAGCGACCCTATGCACAAGAGCTCTAAACACTGTTCTATCCTGTGCCAACCTAGCCATATCAAAAGCACTTATTCCCACCGCTCCAGTCACAGAATTGATCCATCTTATTGAAGGTCTTCCTCTCCTTCTTCGCCACCCCTCCACTCTGCCAAACATGATGTTCCTCTCCAAGAACCAGTCCCTCCTTGCAACATGCCCAAAGTATGTCAGAGGAAGCTTCAGAATCCTTGACTCCAAGGAGCAATCCAGATTCACCTTCTCCAGAACAAACCTGTTTGCTCTCCTGGCAGTCCATGGTATATTCAACACTCGTCTCCAGTACCACAGCTCAAAGGCATCAATCCTCTTTCTATCAACCCTATTTACTGTCCAACTTTCTGATGCATAGAACATAATTGCAAAGACTATAGCCCGGATCAGGAGCACCTTAGTCTCCAGCCTGACATCATTGCTCTCAGTACTCCTGAGAGGTCCCTCACAGACGACTTCCAAATGCAAATCATCTCTTGATTTCCTGGCTGCTGTTACCAAGAGTGTTGATTGTGGAGCCAAGCAAACTAAAACTGTTAACTATCTCAATCTCTTCGCCATCCATACTGATGCTGCCAATTGGCCTAGTGGTGAGAATCTTTGTTTTCTTGATGTTGAGCTTC